>NC_085137.1:421097165-421272165 GCF_035046485.1 Aedes albopictus
GATTTTCTTTTCAGATTGTTTAAGTGAGGAAAAATGGTCGAGAGTATCGTGTTGTTCTTTGCTGTGCATGCATCGCTCCTGTATGGAGTGAGTATCGCAGCATAAACGTCCGCGTTCGCAATTATCTCGCGCGGAAACGAAAACATTAGATGCGCGGGTGTTTAGTATTATGTTGTAACATGTTGTGAATGTATATGGTTTGGTTTATTGATGTGTCCTCTGTTGCGTTCAGTTGATTCCTGCGTGGAATGGGTTTAAAGTTTCTACTCCCTGATGGGGTGGAGGCGCGCGACAAGATTCCTTTTATTAGATATGTTTTCGTATAGAAAAGTGGATGATTGTGCGCGAAAGTTAGTGTTTATTAGTCCATTGTCAAACTACATCACCAACCATAGGTGACTTCCAGGTTGACAATGCACCCTACCCTACTAACAAAAATTCCTTCCTGAGACAAACGTGGAGATACAGCGATTCGCGGTCTTTATATCAACGTTTGTCTCACTAACATTCCCTCCCATCCTCGATGACCGCAAGGACGTGGCCGGCTCCGTTATTGACCTTACTATAATTGAGAGCTCTCGCACTGTGCACACTGAGAATAGTAAGCTAGTCCCAAGCCCTATTCATTAGTTCCTGGTGCAATTTCGATTGATTTGGTCAATCACGAAGTAGCAACTACGAATTGTGTGGTCATCTATGCTCATGCTCTCATGCTCATGCTCCTAGATCTGCATTGAATCGTTGGAACGTTCGTGTTAGTTTTGCATAGGGATCGTTAGGGCTGTTGTGGCTAACAATTAGTATGTGATCGATTTGCGATGTCGTCTACTGTAGTGATTTCCATATGCAACGACAGGGAGGCTGTATTGGAAAATGGAGCTCCGTACCCGTACCAATAGAGCCATTCCTATCTGACTCCCATGCTAGGGATGTAGACACTGTTGTGAGTCGCCCCTCCTGAAGAAAGACGCTCAAATTTGCAGAAGCAATTCCCTCTTCCTGGCAGTCTACGACCAAAGTTGCCACCGGGGCTGGCTACCCGATCTTCCCCAAGGTTGTTCGCAGTTTTTGGCTGGTACCACAGGGATTTACGGATAGGACTTGCTGAGAAGGGGCTAGTGGAAGGTAGGAATGTTAGTATGATGTGCGCTGCTACTAGAGATCCAAATAACCTCTGCCTTAGTGGTAGAGGGAAAAGTAACTTTGCAAGTAATGGGACAATTGAATAACAGGCCAGTCAATTAATAGCCCGATAGTAAAGAGTCGATAATTATTGTGCCATTTTCAAACTAACGTAACTTTTTTCCTACTTCACCAAAATCAACCAAATTTTGCACAATTTCTCCTTATAGTCTATTGTTTACATACAATGAATTGAGCAGTTATCATTGAGATTCCGGCCCATATAGAATAAATTTAGTTAACAGTTCTAAGAAAGATGTTGTACAATCACATGCTAAAATCTAAAATCATGGTATCGCGCCTTGGAACAATTGATGATTATACATTATCGGATCATCTTAATGTTCGTCAATAGGTTTAAGGAATGGTTGTCAGTGAAACATAAGCTTGGAGCTGGGTAAAAAATAGACACGATGCGCATAAACAAACCAGAGAGCTTTAATTATTTGTTTCAAGTGGAGCCTGAACATGTCCACATGGAAGGCGTTAATTGAAAATATCGTGAATTTCACTAAAACGCATCCTAAATTTGAACTGATATCAAAAAGTTGAAAAACACATATATACTAAACTACTGTAAAAATTTGGTTTCATTTCGTTAACTGTAGACAATTTGCGAATCAGTTGAAGGTAGGGTGGCACAATAATTAACGACTCACCCTTTAAATAGAAAAATGAGTAGTTGCTTGTCTGAATTTCAGCTTGAAATGTCGGTCGATATTGAAACTTCGCAACACTGCCTCAGGGATGTTTCAGAGGATCCCAGGGGATATCATAGGGATAGTTGATGGACTCAGGGATGTTTCAGGGGACTATCAGGGAGTTTCAGGGGACCTCAGGCGGTATCTGGGGTATTCCAGGGGAACTCTAGGGCACATCAGGAGCGTTTCAGAGGGCCTCAGTTCCAGTGTATCGCAGGGGCATTTTAGTGGTTCCTCCTAGGTTTCAGAGGGATGCCGGGAGGTCTCAGGGGCGTTTCAGGGGATTCAGGGGAGCTCCAAGGGGTCTCAGGGGCGCTTCAGGAGGTTTCTGTTGGAACGCCGTTAAAGCTCCTGAAATCCTTTGAAGCCCTTAGGAATCCCCTTCTTTTGGACTCTCTGGGTACTTCCTGGACACGCCCTTGACCCCAACTCAAACTCCCAGGAACAAGACCTGTTCTCGCGAACTATGTTTCTTCATCAAAACTCTAACTTAATTTACGCACAAAATTCCATCTTTTATGTCCTTTTTGATGTATACACATTCCCAGTTATGTCATGAGAAATCTGATGCTTTCGGGCCGATTCAAATATGACGTCCAACATTTATTGGGAATTTTAGACCCCTCTCCCCCCTCTGTCACGCTTTTCCATATACCTTATATGGAGTGTCACACTCCATTTTCTCAGACCTCCCTCCCCCCTAAATGATGGACGTGATATTTGAATGGCCCATTTCGAGGCCCATTTCGAGGCCCATTTCGAAGCTTTTCGCAGGCATGGTGATTCAGCTCTTTATCAATAGTACGCTAAGCTCGAAAGACAGCTGAAGAACCTGCTGAAAGCAAATAAGCGTAGTTATTGGCCACATTTTATTGAGGGTCTCTCAAGAGAAACTTCGATGACAACGCTTTGGAGAGTGGCTCGTAACATGCGAAACCGTTCATCTTCTAAAGAGAGTGACGAATACTCCAATCGCTGGATATTCAACTTCGCAAAAAAGGTCTGTCCAGACTCCGTTCAAGCTAGACCGCTCTCTTGGGAAACTTCCTCAAGAGACGGCTCTCTGGACACACCCTTAAATGAAACAACACAGCGCACGAGTAACTTTCACGCAGCGAGCAAAATGACAACGGATTTTTCACTCATATTTGTGTACGACTGGATCAACACAAAAAATGTGCTGATCCGGTGTTACACAAATCTACGTGAAAATTCTTTTGTCTTTTCGGTCACTGCGTGAAAGTTACTCGTTGCTCTGTGTACATCGAGTTCTGCGTGCAGACCATTCTCCATGCTGGAGTTCTCTATGGCTCTTCTTGCACCGAAAAAACCAGTTCCGGGAAGCGATATGATAAAGTTCAAATTTCTGAAGAATCTCTCAGATATCGCAAAAAGACGATTAGTAGACCGGTTCAATTCATTCATGGAGATCAACATCGTTCCGCATGAATGGAGACAGGTCAAATAATCCCATAAATTATCTGAGATTTAGGGATCAAGTTTGTTCCCCAAAAATCTCAATTGGTTGTGTTTTCTTTAAAGTGGAACCCAGCCCAACTGAAACTTAATCTTTTGGAAATAGAAATCCATCAGTCTTTGACTTCGAAATAATAAATATAGGGTAACCAATATAATTTGGACCCCCATATATTTTTCCTGTGTCCTATTATCACAACTTACACATGTTTAATGATGAGATGACGGAAATTTTAAGAATCATTCGCTAAATAAGATCGCTCTGCACGGGCAGCAATCATTTCCTCACTGGAAATATTCTTATTTGCCTTGAAATTATTTTTTGCCAATCTCGTCATCCGTGCGAGTGTCGCATCATGTTTACAGAAAGAGATTGCGATGCTGAGGAAACTTGCAGATGTAAACAAAAACGTTTATCATTCTAGCGCATTATATTCGCAAAGTTCGTCTAATCAGCCTTCGTCAATCAAGTAATTAGGATGTGATCCAGCATATCCAAGTGGCAGATTCTTCGAAAATAGTTTCAAACGAGTTTAAACACCGGGTGTCCAAAATATATACTGAAGAGGGTCCAAAATATATTAGGGTGTCCAAAACAGTGAAGACTGATGCTTCAAAAATCAGTTATTTTCATCAAATTTTCAGCCAGAAATGACCTTGTGGGTATTTTTAACGGACAGTGAAGGCTTTTACGAACACACAAACATTATCATTTTGTGTAAATACCCTCTGAATCTGTTTGATTTTGAATTAAATTCAAACCAATGTCCTCTAGGGGTCCAAAACTCAACCGTTACCCTATTTGTACATAAAATACAAAAAAAAAGATTTTTGGCTGCGCAAAGCGTTAAACGCGACTGAGCCCCAAACAAATGAACTAGATTAAAAAAAATGCTAAGTAGTTCTACAAGAAAGTCACGGAAAAACCGCTCTATCTATTTGAAGTAAATGTCATCGACAACCTTGAACAACATGAATACCAATTGGCATTTTTCGAAGATATTTAGTCGATGACATTGACCTTAAACATTAAAGTGAGAGCGATTATCCGTGACTTTCTTGTAGAATTAGTCTAGCAGCACAAGTTTTTCATATACCATTATTTTCAGTTCATTGAAACTAGATATATCTAAATGACATTTCCAGCACTGATGGATCCATTAAGGAAGCATGAGGTAGGAACTTTTGAGGATCAGACCTGGGTTGGATTCTTCTTCCGGAGCCCTTTTACATTTGTTTCCTTACGCAGTATTTGATCGGCGCCTTAGAAAACGCAGCGAATTAAGTTACAGAAACCGTACTCTTCTACTCCGTGTCTGCAGTTGACACAAAGGTTGAAAAGCTGCTTCTAGCAGGTATCTAGGAGCATTTCACCGCCCTCGGAAAATGTCAGTCAATCGGAATAAGATGTCAGCGGTGGCATAGAGACAACGAAGCGAACGATTTCAGCACCCATAGTTATCAATCACAAGAATCAAGACCGATATTGCGCCATTACCGCCACCAACCAACCAGCAAGGAGGCAATCTCGGTCGGTCCCCGGCATTGCATTTGGAGTCGCAGTCGTCGGGGAAGGGACTCTGCGCATTTGATGGGGTCTTACAAGCGCGAATCGACAGAGTGAGTGTGCCTAAGCGCTTGCCTGCTGCAATGCAATGTGCAGTCAGCAGAAGACAATCTTCACGATGCGATCTTGGTGGCTCTGGCGGTGAAGCTTGTTACATCATTCGCTCAAGATGCACACAAACCATTCACATTTCTGGTGCTCCGCGGAGTCCGTTTGCGCGCCATGTCTCAAAGACAATCCATTTTCCAGTCAAAACCAGTCAACGAACGGCGGCGGCGATTCCCCAATGCAGCTGTTTTAAGAGGATTTGATATAGTGGTTTCTGAAATGATGTGACCAAATAACAATATATTGATTTTGGAAGATATCAACTAGAACCTCACGACAAATATAAGATTTTTGAAGAGATGTTGTTGGCACTGAGTTTCTTAGAAGCGGAACCACAAACGCTGTAGCTTCAGGGCAACTTTAAATGAAATATATTTCCGTGTTAGTGTTACAAAAACGTATAATAAACTAAGTTTTACTCACAAATCTTCAGTATTTGCTTCACCTGAATATCTCCCTTAGCTCGCAACTTCTAGGTTAGGATTGACTGTTTAGATTTAAGACAAAATTTAAGATATAATGCATGTAAATATAGGTTTTTAAGAGATTACCGTGGGTTTTACTTACATTAATAGTTCAGTTGTTGTAGAAAAATAAGTTTTAATGTGTTTTCGTCCCACTAGTTTGAACCAATCAATCAACTCTCTGCATGTATAGAAACTAAGAAAAATATTGAGTTAATTTTCATGTAATACCAAACGAAATCCCTGGCCAAGTTCGCAGGGTTTGACGGTATTAAAGTGAAGGTTATTGTAATGTAGTATTCTTTAGTGAATCATATCACCTTTTTAACACTTTAATGCGCCTCCAACGGTTCATTACGAACCGGCTGCTGCAGATGGAGTATGGCTGATCATATGTTTTTGCATATTCATCAGACATGCTCGATAAACACGGAGGGACCGCCGGGGCTCAATAGATTCTATACCCAAGCAATAGTTCCAAGTTGGTTGGATTTGAGAAGGTTTTGAGGATCGTTACAAATCCTACTAGAAATATTATAGGTTTTGTAACAGGTTTTGAAAACTTTTTATTGCCAGTAGACTTGAAAATGCTGTTTGGGCTTTCTTTCCCGCGTTTTTTGGTTGATTTTGATTTACTACTAAATTTACAATAATTTGAGTTATTTACAATAATTAAATATATTTAAATTAGTAATTTTATCAAAACAAATTTGTTTTTTTTTTTTAATATTACAATGATATCCAGTAATATTCTCTTTATATAAATCTGGTAAAATCAACCGAATAGTAGGAAGGAAAGTTGCAGCACATAATAGTGCTGATAGATTCGAAGCTAACGTGCGAACAATGGATTACTGCACGATACTACTGGCCAGCTTGCTCTCACACATGGTTTGACGTTTGAGCGGTGACGACACCGCTCAAACGCCAAATTATCTTTGGGAGTGAGCGGGCCGGCCCAAGTTCGTGCAGTGGACCATACTTTAACACTTTATAGACGTCAATGCGTTCGACGTGACATTTTGGACAAAAACTGATTGTTTCTAAGCTGAAAGACGTTACTTGTGTATGACTAGGCTGACATTTCTAGGTTACGGGGAGAAAATGACTTGGTTTATCTAGGTAGGACGGATAGGACAAATGAACGGATTGGCTCTGTTATAATAGTTAGGTTGTTTTCGTTACTCGTATCATTGGAAGCCCATGCATGACATGTTCAAAACTAGTGTATATCATTGGGGATGGCGCCAGTGCTGTAGGTGGCTACCAACATAGGTGTTATCGCAGTAAAGGTTGTTGTCTTCAATTGGTATTTGACCATAATTATTTCAACTATACATTTTACATAATATATCTTGGAGATAGCATAGGCACAGTTGACAGACACATAGACAGTATTTTGTGCTATGTTATTTCCAAGAAGTAATAGCAAGGATATAAACATTCCTGGTGCTTCAGGTTTCGCGGGTAAAGTTTTATTCTGATAGCTTCATATACTTCACATGACTGAGGGTAGACAGACATGACTAATACATCTACGGGAGGGAAAATGCAAAATTTTGATTAAAACTACATAGGCACAATGTAAAAACTAGTGTTAAATTGGGCAACATAGCCTATTCCGTCTAAACATTGGTCTTGGTAGAGATGAAATTTGAATAACGGGTTCAGCCTTGACAATCAAGCTGTCACGCAGCTCCAACTGAAAACCCATAAAAAAAAAAAAAAAAAAAAAAATTCATGTAATACCAAACGAAATCAATCTCACATTAGACGGTTGTGCAGTTAGTTTTTACACCTCACCGATATAATTTAACTATACAAAGCAAAATATAAGAAATAAATTCAGAAAATCATTTGCATAGCAGAGATACGTTTGGCCACATGCACGTTTGTTTTGGATACATGAGCAACGTTGATCTTCCTTTGTTATCTATTTGGGTTCGAAAGGTTGGATGCGAGAGATGCAATCGGGCTTTTCGAACATTAGAGCTGTTCGCCGTCACAGATGTATTACCACCGACGAACTGACGTGACTCTCGAGCTCGGCACATGACCGAAGAAATAAAACGATCAATTCAAAGGGCAGTGGTCGCAAATGTCAAACTGAAAGTGACGCTTGTCAAAATGACGACGCCTATGCAAGCGTCGTCTTGTTCGAATTTGTAAACAAGAACACGTGATAGCTGGTCATATGAGTCTGCGACTTGGTCGGCACTCGGAATGTAACATTTTACGGTGCATTACGGTGCATTTGAGTGTAAAAATAGAGAAATTTATGTTCAGTCGTAGTTAAATGATACCATTATTACTAGCTGTTACCATCTGCATGCCTATACTTTTCTCACCCACCGGATTCAACGGACGTCGCGACGACAACGTACGTTGCTGCTGCTCTTGTTACCGCTTCGATATCGAGCGCTCGGCCGTCCACTACATATTTCATGTTTTGTACAGAAAAATCTCACAAAATTAAGCCCTTATTCCGTTGTACTTTTTACAACGGCGCGCGTCCTGAAGGGTTAATACCAGCGTTTCATAGTAACGAAGAAGGTTTTAGTTTTTCACCAACTAATGATCTTGAAACGAGTATTGCTATACATTCTATTAAATCAGATGCCATCGGTTTAGACAACCTTCCTTTGAAATTTCCTAAACATATTCTACCCTTCATTATACAGCAAATTACTTACATTTTTAATTTAATAATTCGAACAGGAAAGTTTCCGACAGTGTGGAAGGAAACAAAAATTATTCCGATAAAAAAGAACAAGCGGATCAACGACATTAATAATTTACGTCCCATTAGTATCTTATGCGGACTGTCAAAAGCATTTGAGAAAATCTTAAAGACTCAAATCCAAAGCCATCTTAGTGGTTTCGATCTTCTTAGTCCTTTTCAGTCCGGTTTTCGAGCTGGACATAGTACTACATCTGCTCTTCTGAAGGAACATGACGATATTCATAAGTTTGTGGACAAAAGAGGTTTGGCAATTTTAATGCTTATTGATTTTTCGAATGCTTTCGACCGAGTGTAGCATTTTAAACTTTTGAAAAAGCTATCATCTAGTTTTTATTTTTCTAGCCAGGCTGTAAATACGACTAAGAGTTTTTCTTTTTTGCAATTTCGCTTACGTTTCAGGCCGGTGCTACGCCATCCGGATGGTTCTTCCGCGAGCGTGTCAATTTTGATTATGAGAAGAATTGTGAATTAGTGAAGAATGGTGTTCCACGTTGATCGAATAGCTTGAAGAACTACTCCATCCGGGAGTGCGTTTCATCATATTATTGCATGCCGCTGCTCACAATCCGGGTTTCGCAAATGGAGCTGACGTTCGCATCGAGAATGTAATGCGAAATTTGCACGGAAATTTCCCTTCAGATCCGCGTTTCCACCCGGTAGCTTTTCGGTTTTAAAGTGTTTGTTATGTGACACGCTTCCGTTTTTTTTTGTATTTTTCATGTCCTTGGCGAGGCATGTTACTCGCCGTCGGTGATTCGCGACTAGTTCCAGAATAAAACAGTGTAGCCTTAAATCCAGAATAGTGTGAGTGATCAAGCTACGTTTGTTCACATGATGACGGACAGTGCGACGGAGGCAGGACTAGAACTGCGCTGTACAGGCGTTAAGGCAGTGATACCTTGGATGTTTTTGGTGAGATTGTTCTAATCATTGCAATAACAAATTGAACTAAATACGTGCCAGTTTCGAAGATTATCTTTGAAACAGGAAGTGTGTTTGTAATACCATTATCCATTTGATAACGGTAATGCACACATGCGGGCTTGTTGTAAGTGAAAGTGACCTCTGAATGGACGTGAGTAACCAGACATTCTGAAACGGGTCACTGAATCCCAACAGAGCTTTCACCTTTCAACTCCCGGGCTAAAGATGATTTCAGTTGGTCATGTGAAATACAGTAAAAATCATACAGACAACTGCAGACATCTTTCTTCCATAATACCACTGCCGGACAGTGGGAGTTGAATTGTATACACACACACACACAGGCTGTAAATACGACTAAGTCGTATTAATGTCTTCGGAAGCAAGTTGTTTATGCAAATAATAGTTTTTTCTAAATCTTCATTTATTATATCCGGTGTGCCCCAGGGATCAGTTTTGGGTCCATTATTATTTTCGATGTTTATAAACGATCTACCAAGTATTTTAAAACATTGTCAAATTCATATGTTTGCTGATGATGTTCAGCTTTATCTTTGTTCTGATAGTCTAAACTTAAATGAAATCGCCCGTTTAGTCAATCTTGATCTTGCCAGGCTTCTTCATTGGTCCGAGAAAAACCTACTACAAATTAATGGCTCCAAAACCAAAGCTATACTGTTTACAAGAAATACAAGACCGATAGTGTTACCGAGCATCTACTTAGGAAGTGAGTAGATTGAGTTTTTAAAAAAGTGAACAATTTAGGAGTTGTTTTTCAAAACAACCTTGAGTGGGATGATCATATTAATGCAAAGTATATGCTGGCTTAAGAAGATTAAGACTTACAGCCAGTATGTTACCATGTAATGTTAAACTTATGCTATTCAAATCTTTGCTACTTCCTCATTTCATGTATGGCCTTGAACTGGTTATGACGTGTTGCTTTGAATTGTTGTGTACGTTGGGTGTTCAACCTCAACAAATATTCTCATGTTACTCGTCTTCAATCGAAATTGCTCGGATGTTCGTTTTATCAGTTCTTTAAATTACGTTCCTGCTTTATGGTCTTCAAAATAATAAATTGCACCTCTCCTCAATATTTGAAAGATAAGTTGCAGCCTTTTAGAAGCAATAGAAATAGAAACTTTGTGCTTCCTACACATGATACGTTTCATTATGGAGGAACCTTTTTCATACGTAGCGTCATATATTGGAATCAGCTTCCAATTTGATCAAAAATATTAATTCGTACACGAGTTTTCGTCAGGAATGTACTGAATGGTTGAATGGGGGGAATCAACAAATGTAATAAGTATATCAGCAGAAACTTTGTATTTAAGTTAGTTAAGTAGTTATTGCAACCTTCATATTTTCTTGCGAGTGTAGAAATTGAAAAGTATAAGCTTACTCTACATGTTTCAAAAAAATAAATAAATAATTATAAAATTAATAAAAAGAGTACCGTAATCCGGGAACAAATTGATCTCCGCGTTGTAATTGATCAGATGTTACGATCATCTGATCAATTGCGACCCGAAGATCAATTTAACACCGGTTTATGGTACTGTGTTTCAACCCTTAACAATGAATTTGTTGATTAGAAATCCAGCTGATCATGTAATTCTGAAGAACAGTGTATTACCCACGATGCACTCGCACGGCTGGGACGCTATTATAGTTACAGCATAATGCAGCTGATTAGTTTCATAAAGCCGGCTCGAAACCGATGGCAAAGACGACAACGACGAACGGACTCTTCGAGCTGAAGTGTTGCGGTAGGTACTTGAAGATTATCAAACATTTCACCGTGCCCCAAGTGGAATGCCAATTTTGTCTGTTTGTGACACATTCTGAACATCTCACTGCGCGATTGTCAATAATTGCGCTAATGGAAATTACGAACGTAAATACACCCACATCTAAATGGAGTGAAACAGCTGTGCTACTAACTAGAGAAAGCTATCTACCTATCAATTGGAACCAAAATCCCCTTGTTGAGTGGAATCACGTTACACCGCCGTTACCTTCCTGCCTGGGTGACCACCGTCAGGGGGTGAGACTCGCGACTTGAAAGTGAGGTCACGTGTAGCGTTGAAGATACAGTCGAGTCTCTTATTAAACGAATTCCTATTAAACGGACTCCTATTAAACGAACTCCTACTAGACAGGGGTGAGCGTTATAGGAGACTAAGAGCTTATGGGATTTCGGCATTTTGGGGGTGTGGCCTATTATCTCGGGTGTGTTAAGAGTTAACGCAATACTTTCTTCGGCAAAGTTTTAGGGCTTGATAAGATCTACCATTTAGAACTTTGGTTCATATGATTAGTTGGCAATTTGGCCGCTAGAGGGACCATCAACAATTTGATGCTAAATTGCACTACAGGAACCATATCAGGTTGTCAATCAAACGTTACGATATGCGACAGCTCAAGACCCTGATAATTTGGAAGGATAGTGTCTTCGGGAAAGTTGTTGGGTACGCCAATAACTTACTGACGATGAGTTGCGAAGTTCGAAATTCCTCCACTGGGCGGCGCTAGTGAGCAAGTAAATTTTCAAAACCTCATATCTCAGAATCCCGATAACTTAGGAAGTTGGTGTCTTCGGCAAAGTTGATCAGTATGACATAAACTTACATAAAAATAAACACTTGTTTCGCAATTCTGCCACTAGGCGGCGCTAGTGAACATGCAATATTTAGAAATCTCATAGCTCAGAATCCAGATTACTTAGAAAGTTGGTGTCTTCGGCAAAGTTGATCAGTATGACATAAACTTACATAAAAATAAACACTTGTTTTGCAATTCTGCCACTAGGCGGCGTTTACCGGGTTTTTTCGTGTTTTTTCGACTTTTTTTGGTGGTTTTTCGGCTTGGCAAAACTAGTGTCGCTCCCCCCGATTACTTAGAAAGTTGGTGTCTTCGGAAAAGTTGATCGGAGTGACATAAACATACATAAAAATAAACACTTGTTTCGCAATTCTGCCACTAGGTACATGGACACTGATTGCACATAACATAAGTGGAACACTGGCTCAAAAAGTTTATGCCTTTCTGAGTTCGTACGCTGGTATACAGGGCATCGAAATGTCAAATGCATTATAACATTATTGCCATACTATTTTTCAGTATGTATACCATTTTTCATTGCTGTGAAGTAAAACAAAGACTCATAGATCTAGACTGGCATCACGAGGAGATCTAAAATAGGACATAAATTGTAATAAAACTAAGTAAACTGAAGTCAAAAATACGTTTTATGGCTTTAAATATAAAGGGAGATCGATATGTGAACCGTTGATGTGTTGTTTCGAAAATTTCAATGAATTTATGACAAAATGATTAAGTGAATTTCCAGCAGCTAGTTTTGCGCATATCTCAGATGCCAATCTTCGTTCCTGTATTCTTTGCCAAAACTGGAATACTGGTTGGATCAGATGTTTTTTGTTTACCAAAATAAATGACAGTTCGATGCCTTTTATGAAAGATATAACAGTTTCGCGTGCTGGAAAAGGATACAACTTTTTCCTTCGCTCTGACCATGGAGTTCCACTTATGTTATGTGCAGGCAGGGTCGCCACCACACGCCTGCTTCCAACTGCACAGCAAGTATCAAGAACTGATACGACGTGCACAGAGATTTGTCCTTCCCGCGAGTAAGGTCCTATCAGACAGCACACAGAAGGACGCAACGTTACCAGGATGTTCTCCCTGCGGGCACTTAATCGCTGTAAGGGTCGCAGGGCACCGGGATGACCTACGTAGCCGACTCCGAACCCTTGGACCACGACTCTATGACATTTCCCCGAATTCCATTACCCCGAATGACCCATTACCCCGAATATTTTTTTTTCTGAATTATAAATTTCGTATTTTCCAATATGAAGGAAAATCATGATGTTCATCCCGGAACGAACTAGCATGGTCGATAAAACTTTATTCTGCCTATTTTTTGCGGTGAGAATACCTAAGCATATAAGCATAAGCTCCTGGGACCCATTGAACAGATCTCTGACCAGTATGATTAAAAGAACAGGCAATAACCAAAAGAAGGAAAAAATCTCTACTAATTGGTTTCGGATCATATGGATGAAATAAATAAACTAATGTGATTATGTCACTCTTCCATATAACAGTATAACTTGAAAGAACAGCCTATGATTAAAAGAAAGAAAAATCTCTGATAAAAATAATAACATTTGCGACGCCAACAAATTGCTTAAATTAATCATTAGAAAGAATAGCCTATGTTTGAAAGAAGGATACATAAATGATGACCGCATAGTAGAATTTCCTTGAATGAAAGTTCTTTGATAGTAAGGTGAGAAAGAACAACATATGCTCAAAGAAGGAAAATTTTTGTTGAAAACGTGGTGAAACACTTGATGTACCGTTAACTACCCATGGCGGGTCTCGAGGTAGGCTTGCGGATAAATAATTCGGATATTGGGCCATTCGGGGAAATGGATCATTCGGGGTAATGGATTATTTGGGGTAATGGAATTCGGATAATTTATAACTAGAGCAATTTTCGTTGGAATCTCTAGAGAAATTCTTGGAGGAATTCCTGAATGAATTCCTGATAGAATATCGGGAAGCATTTCTGGAGAAATTCCCGGAAGAATTCCCGGAGGAATCTCTGTAAAAAAACCTGAATTTCTGCAAATATTCCAGGAACAATTTCTGGAGGAATTCCTGGAAGTATTACAGAATAAATTGCTGGAGGAATTTGCGGAAAATTTTCTGAAGGAATCCCCGGAGGAATTTCTCGACGAATCCCCGGAGATATTTGCCGAGCACTTATTGAAGCAACCTCTGGAGGAGTCCTAGAAGTATTTTTTTTTTATCTGTATTAACGAGAATTTTAGCCCTAGGCTAGTTCATCTCGGGACCCACACTTTAATTCCCTTCCGAAGGAAGAACTAAGAGTCCTTCAAGAGTCCTTGAAGTAGTCTCTGGAAGAATCACCAAAGGAATTCCTGGAGAAATCGCAGGAGCAATTCAAGGAGCTCTTTCTGAATTTTCGAAGGAGTTCCTGAAAGAATCCTTGAAGTAATCCCTGAAAAAATCCCCGAAATAATCCCGGGAGTAATCACCGGAGGAATCTCCGAAGGAATTCGTGCATGGCGTCCTGAAGGAATCCTCTGAGAAATTCATGGAAGAATTCCCTAAGGATTTCCTGCAGGAATCCCCGAGGGATTTCCTGGAAGAAATTCCAAAGGAATTTCTGGAGGAATCTGCGGAAAAATTCCTGTAGGGAATTTTGAAGAAATCTCCGGAAAAATTCATGTAAGGAAATTTGTAGAAATTTTTTGAGCAATCTGGAGGAATTCCTGGAGGAATATATATCCTGATAGAATTTACGACAAAGGAATTCCTCCAGTTCTTTGGGAATTTCTGGAGGTATTCCTGGAGGATGTCCTGGAGAAATTCCTGAAAGTATTCCAATATCTAGAAGAATTTCAGCAGAAATTCCTGAAAAGATTATTACAGAAGGAATTTCTTGGAGGATTTTTTTTTGAGGATTCCCCAGAGGAATTTCTGGAGTAATCCCCGGAGAAATTCTTGAAGAATTCCCCCGATGAATTTGCGGAAAATTTCCTTAAGAAATCCTCGGAGATATTTCTGGAGAGAATATTTTCAGGAATTTCTGTAGGAATAACCGGGGAAATTCCGGGAGGAATCTTCGGAGGATTTTTTTAGGTATCCCCGGAGGATTTCCTGGAGGAATCTACGGAGGAATTTGTGGGAGGAATCCCCTGAGGATTGTCTGGAGGAATCTCCATAGGAATTTTTTGTGGAATCCCTGCACCCTGGAGGATTTCCCAGAGGAATCCCCGGTGGAATTACTGGAGAAATCACCGGAGGATTTTCTGGAGGAATTTGTGCAGGAATTTCCGGAGCAATCTCCGGAGAACATCCTGGAGGAATTTCTGGAGGAATCCCCGGAGGATTTCCGGGGAATTTGCTGGAGGAATTCCTGGAGGAATTCATGCAGGAATTTAGGGAGAAATCCCTGGAAGAATCTCCGGAGGAATTTCTGGAAGAACCCTCCTTGGAATGCCCGAGGAGGATTTATTGGAGGCATCTACGGAGGCATTCCTGGAGAAATTCCCGAAAGTACACCACTACCAATTCTCGAAACAACTTCTTCAGGAAAACCCGATGGAGTTCCTCAAGTAATTCTCAAAGGAACTCTTGGAAGAATTCCCGAAGGAACTCCCAATGGAACTCCAAATATTCAATGGAATTCCTGGAGCAATTCGTGATGGAATGGAGAAATTCCCGAAGGAACACTTGAAGCAACTCTCAAAAAAACTCCATCAGGTAATCTCGGTGGAGCACCTCAAGAAATTCCAGAAGGAACTTCTAGAGGATCTCACGATGGATCCCCTGTACAAATTTTCGAAAAAACACACGCATTATTTTTTGAAGAACTTCGTTCAGGAAAACCTGGAGGAATTCACGATAAAGCTTCTGAAGGTGTTCCCGTAGGGGCTCCTGAAGGAATTCCCGAAAGAATATCTGGAGAAATTTCTGAAAGAACTCCTGGAGGAATTGCCAATGGAACTCTCGAAAGAAATTTCCCAATAGAATACATGGAGGAGTACCTGAAGGAACAGCTAGAAGATTTCTCAAACGAACTTTATAAGGAATTCCCGATAAAACACCTGAATGTATTCTTGAAGGAACTCACAGAGGAGTTCCTGAAGAAACTCCTGGAAGAATTTTTTTAGGAAAACTCGATGGACCTCCATAAGGAACTCCCAAAAGAACACCAGGTAAACTTTTTTTGAAAAATCCTCAATGAATTGGCTTCTTTAGTGGTGTTGAGATAATTCCATATTCTGAATCTGCATGCCAAACTGAGCCGAAATCCAAATTTTCATCAATTTTGGTGCCCGGGAACCTATTTATAAATCAATTAGAAATTTGTATGGGAGCGATTTGTCGAATCACCCCTCGTCGCATTTTGTACCGAGCGGAGCTGTCAAGCAGTTAAGCAGATAAATTTTTGAAGAAGACCAGAATGAACTCCTGGGGAAATTTCCAAAAGAACTCCTGGAGAAATTCTAGAAGAAATTTTGTGAGGCATTCCTGGCTGAATTAACAATGGAACTCTTGGAGGTGCAGCATAAATTTTCGGAGAAATTCATGGAAGCAAATCCTAAAAGAGTATCCCAAGAAACTCCTTGAAGAATTCAACAAGACATTTCTTAAGGAATTACCCAAGGAACTCCTTAGAACTACTTGAGGATATCTTGAAGGGATTTATAGGAATTTCAGAGTCAATTTCCGAACGAACTGTTGGAGGCATATCCTGAGGAATTCCATGAAAACTCCTGGAGTAATGTATGAAGAAAATTCTAGAAAAAAAATCCGACAGAACTGAAGAAAGAGTTGTCGATGAAAATATAAGAGAAACTCGCGGATGAATTTTCCAAGGAACTCATGAAGGAATACTGGAAGGCACTCCTGGAGGAAGTTATGGGGAAATTTCTGCTCAGGGAATTCTGCAAATTTGCAGACTTCCTTGAAAAACATCCAGAATAATGATCGAAAGAACCCCTGAAAGAACTCCTAGAGCAACTCCCGAGCGATCTCTTAGGAATTCCGGATAAAAACTCCTGGAGTTATCTCAAATGTTTTTCCTGGAAAGTCCTCAAAAATCTTTCTTCAAGGAAGATTTGAAAAAAAATAATTGCGTCTTATAAATAGTTGACTTCGTGTGACGGCGAACTTTATTCGCTCTTAGAGTTCTGCGGAGTCAAAAGTAAGCTCGATTTCCTGCCACAATGCGTTTCTGAATTTCTCTGCTGGTGTCGTTGTTGGCGGTTTCCAGTGAGCCCAACTACACGAAGTCAACCGCCCAGGCAACCATCTTCGATTCTCAATCCTCATCATGATCTAACTGAATATCCACGTTTTACAGCTGTGACTATATTGACTCTTGCAGGATACAGCTACAGCAGAAGACCCCATTTATCTTGGTGACCACGAAGCCCTCTTGGGATGTTGATACCAGTCTCTGGTTTGGGCCGTAGGATGGCAGATTATCGTGCTTGCTATGTGACACTAGTTGTTATACAATAAATTTTGCTTAACACTTTTCGCATCTTCGGAAATAAATCTTCATGCTTTAATAGGACAGGCGCTGATTATTTCTTATTATTGTTAAAATATTGTACTACATAAATCAAAAAATCATATTGTAATATCGAATATTACAATATTTGAAAAACAACTGTATCAAGCAGAACACAGCACCGGAGAGAAGGGCTTCGATCCGTCGATTCGGAGTTTGAAACTTGATGGTGTTGCTAAACGGTTGATTGGTTTGGTCGGTCGGTCGTCGGTGCATACGGTGTGGAAGTGCGGCAATGTGGCAGCCAGTCATCCAATAATGCTGGCCGCGGCTGGCTGACTGGCTGGCTGGTAGAGAGACGCAGGTATAGGCAGGTACTCCGATATATTGGCATCGAAGTTATACTTTACTGCACACAGTCAGCCAGCCAGCCAACCAGCCGGCGGTGCCTTCAACGCCACTCTCCGGAGTCAAGTCAACCGACTAAAAGTAAATCAGCTAACGATCGGCACAAAATGAGGTTGAGAAATTGCCTTCAGCAAGGTCGTTCGGTTTCGGTTTTGCCGCCGAGTTGGAGTCTCACTCTCTGCTCTGTCGTCTGTCTCCCTCTGCTGTGGTCATGTGCATAAAGGTATACCCTGCAAGTCTCAATTCTTTTTCGTTCCATGTGTTCCTCCGAGATGCTGCCGCAGTAATATACTAGGTCCCTGTGGTCTTTACCACAGCTCGGTGTATGATTGAATCTAGCAGCCAGATGGAATTTCTGATACTTGGAAGAGGGTTTCATTTCGTGGTTTCTCCAATCGACGAAGAAGCAACGAGCAACAGCTCTCAAAGTGCACTTCACTTCACCACTGCTGTTGAGCACAATTGACGGATCCGTGTCGAATTCATTGACAAATTAAAAAACGGGCTCGATGGCATTTTCGTCTTCTGTGAAATCCACACTTCATCACGCGAAGGCAACAACAGATCAAATAAAACAAAAATGCCTATACACTACTGATTCTCCGTGCATCAGTGCGGATGCCAGGCGCAGAAACGAGCGGTGTCTGCGCCTCTAATTAGCTATTAATTACACGGTTTTACAATATGTGTTTTTCTGCCAGACAGGCTTTTTCCCTTCGAGCTATCCTAGCAATGCGAGAGATTCGTGTACTGCTTTTAGCGTGGCGTTTCTGCTACTTGAAATAGGATTTTGTGAAATGACCAATCAAGTTTTATCCAATGAAATTGAGCTGCGTTAGCTGGATGAACTTTTCTCGTATTGCCTTAAATTTTTTCGATGATTTCATATATGCAGTGCTGAAAATTTAATTTCGTCATATCTAAATTCAACCACCTACAGCTCATTTTAGAAGCTGAACCTGAGAATATGGTATATGAAAAACTTGTGCGGCTAGACCAGTTCTGCAAGAAAGTCACGGAAAAACTTCTATTTTTCGAATATTTAAGGTAAATGTCACGGACGGGCCTGGATATTACAAAATTATTTGCTGTGTATAATCCCTAGAGCAATTCCTGGAGGAATCCCTGGAGGTATTCTTAGATTTCCTGGACGAATTCTTTGGGGAGTTCCTGAATTTCTGGGTATATTTCTGAAAGAATTCCTGGGGGAAACCCTGGGAAAACCCCTATAGCATTTCCTGAAGGAATTCCTGAAGAAACTCCAGGAGGAATCACGGAATTAGGGATTTTGTAAAGAACTCCTGAAGGAATTCATGGATGATTTCCTGGAGGAGTTCCCAAAAAAAATCAAGGACAAATTCATAGAGGAGTCTTAAGAAGAGTTCTTTGGAAAATTGTCCTGAAAGAAGAGAAAGAGAAGAAAGAGTACTTCGATTAATTTTTGAGTGATCTTTAGCTGAATTTTCCTTGGAATTTTCTAAAGAACGTTTGGAAGAAATTTCTGCAGAAAAATTTTGAATGCTTCCAGATATAATTTTTGAAGAAATCTATAGCAGAACTCTTGAAGGAAATCTCCGAATGATTACCTATAGAAATACCTTCATAAAAGGATCTCTGGTGAAGTTCCTTTGAGAATCCCTGAAAAAAAATCTAGAGGAATCCTTCAAAACAAAAAAAAGCTAGAACGATCACTAGAGAAAACTGTAAATATACCACAGGAGAAATTCCCGGAGGAATCTCTGCAGGAATCCATGATGGAATCACTAAAAGAATTCTTCGATGCATCCTAGTAGATACGCTGCCGTCCTTATCCCTGCATATTTCGGCTCGCGGCACGAAGTCATTGCAGGATGAGTTTCTGGTAGAGCTTCCGTATTTCTTGGGAATGGCACAACAGATACATTTCCTCGCACTTTGCTTCTTCAGGCGGCGCTATTTCTCTCGAATAAGACAATTCTGCTGTTTTCACTTCTGTTTGTATCGTTTCATGTTCTGCCTGGTTCCATACTGCAGCATTACTGTCAGTACTGTGTTCTTCTGAAATTACTTTGCACTCCTCGTCGAACTAATCGTTTCGTCGGGTTCTTTCTACGTGCCCGATGGCGCTCTTAGATGCGTAGTTGATGGCTGCTTTTACTGTTTTCCAGCAATCCTATAGAGGGGCCACCTCGAACTCGCCCTCGTTTGACAACACTGCCTCGACAGGTCGGAGACGATGTTAGCGAGTTGATGTTAGTGTTCTGACGTTGATAATGTCAGAGAAGTGCCGTCCGTCTATCAGAACGTGGACGATTTGCGAATCCGTCTGCTGTGGTGATCACCAGGTATGATGATAACGAAGGCTGTGTTGGAAAAAAATCTACGTATGGCGGCCATATTTTGGAAGCAGCGAAATCGATATGTCGTAGGCCGTTTTCGATCATCAGCTGGTGGGCGCTGAAGTTCCCTATCGTCGGGATGAATTTCTTCTCCTGAACGTTTAGATCTCCAATGATGATCTTGACGTCGTGGCTTGGGCAGGGGTCGTACTCGCGTTCGAGCTGCCCTTAAAATGCGTCTTTACCATCATCTATGCTTCCGGAATGATCCGCAACCAATTACGCGTCTCTGTATATCCCCAGCTCACGTGTGTTGACACATCTCTGTTAGATGGTATGATGACCTCTAAACCTTCGCACCGTGAACCCTGTTCAACACGACTCCTGCAGCGCTATGATGCCGAACCCGCGGTCCTTCAGTAGAACGGCGAGAATGCGGGTGCCCCCGATGAAATTGAGAGATTGGCAGTTTCACATACCGAGCTTCCAGTTACACAAGCTCGTTTTGTTCGATGCAGTCGTTCACGCTAAAACTGCTCAGCACTAAAATGTGTAAGACCTACTCATAAGTGCATAATTTCCAGACCACACAAAAATGTGTAACAGTTACACATTCTCAAAAAACAGCTCGTACACTCGTCTAGATGCGAAATGTTGATTTTTTTTTGTTTTCCATGGTCACTAGTAAACCTAGCTAGATTGGCGTACAAAAATGTTTGCGAATTTAACGATTTTGAGGACACTGGAGCTGATTTTGTAAATGTGCAAGGGTTACACATTTTTGGTGTAGTTTGGAAATCATGCACTTTAGTGCTGAGCGGCGTTTGCGTGTTGTCATTGATCTCAGGTGTCAGTAGGTCGGCTCCAGAGGCACGTTCTCCTCCATTTGGGAAATGTGTGCCATTGATCTCGGTTCGTATTACCCTGTTGCTGACTTTCTATTGCAATTGGCACAGAAAGCTCGCAGATAATAACTCTGGAAGTGTTCATTGAACACTAGGCTTTGTACCATTCGGTTAAGACGTTACACCATCAACAGCCTTATCAAAACGTGAAATTTGACCAAACAATTAAAGGAGGAGGGGGAGCAAAAACTCCGAACAAAATTTGATCTTTGCAGTTACGTCTATATGATACATACCGTGCGATGTTAAAAATATAGATCAAAAAGATCACCATCTACAACTTGCATGGACAGAAAAAAAAAAGAAATAAATAACTATCCAAAATCAAAACTACTAAATCCGTTTTGCGGAAAATGCAATAAACGCAGTCGACAAGATAGAAATCTATCTCTTCGAAAGAGCCTCGTTTTACGAAGGCTCGGAAGACGAAGAAAGGTGCGCCGCAGCGGCACAGGAGGAGAGGTGATCCAAGGTGTAAATTGCAAGGTAATTAATCAGAGCGATTATCGCATTTGAACGAACGAACGGAAGGTTCGGCGCTCTACTGTGAGAGACTAACAACTATACTGAGCTACCGTTGTTGTTGTTGTTGCTGCAATGATGAGCCCCTTTTCGTTGCCTTATCGATGGGGTCTATCTTAACTTCACGGAGCTGGACGTGGACAGTGTAGTGCCGTGGCGTGCTTTTATGATGGAACATATGGTTGTTAGTTTAACGCTGAATGGACAAAGCAAACACAGAGCAGACGCAGAGCTTTTCGGGGGAATGGGTGTAAAATGCGCCGCTGGGGTGTCAGCAAAGGTATGAAGACTCTACATTTTCCCAGCGAGGCTTATTGGGAACACATTCGACCCCGCTTCCCCGAAGGATGGTTCCGTCCGAAAGGCACGCCAGAAGAAGGTACAAGCATTGAGCGCCGGTCGAAGCAGGTGTTGTGTGTGCGTGGGTGGAGGAAATGCGCGGGGAAACATCACGAAAAAACATTCGTCAATAAAGATTGCACCGGCCGGTGGCGATCGTTGTGTTCAGGCGGGCGGCGGCGGTTTGGACGAGCAACGAGTGGAAGTTTATTACCTCAGATTTCATTTTTATCAAACAAAAGTGAAATTAAATGCTCGTTCATTCGTGGCACGGTCTGATGCAAGACATTCCGCTGTTGGTTGGTTCGATGAGATCTTGACGGTTCAATTGCTTGCGAGACAAGTTGTTGTTGTTGGCGCTTCGGCACCAGTCAGTTAGCTAGTGATAGATGATGATGAGTCAGTAACGAACTGTATAGATTTCTTCAAGGAGTTGTCATCGACACCACATTCAAGTTCATGGTGCCGTGATGGTGATCTGTTGTTAGCAAGTTGCTGATTATTGATCACTGACCAAAACAATCGAAATCGTCGTCTACCGATTGGCAAACTTCCGCTGACGTGGCTGACGTCACATCTTCACGTCTTTGAAACTGCAACATTGCAATAATCCTGTTTGGCAGTCGTGTCATTTGACACCAGAAGTATCCTTGAACGTTAATTTGCGCGCTGCTGAAGCATCAATCAAGAATTGGCCCTCTAGCGTACGAATACTTTTCATCGACTGACGACTCTAGGAAAGGAAACCAAGTCAGCGGGACAAACTGTCTCACGTAGTCTGTTATTAAGTTAAACTGAGGAAAAGGCCTTTAATCGCCTCGATCAGTCGACCTTTGGCTCGCAGGCTCTCTTTTATCTTTACCGTTCCGCTCGTCTACCCTGACTTCTGACTCAGTGAATTTATATCACAGTGATTTTGAACAGAGGTGCGCAAATAACTCGGGATGGGTATGGTTTTGGGGCAGAGGACCTTGTATTTCTCTGAGACAAGAAGCTGCCCTTTTTTAGTCTCAAACTTGAGGCTAAATAAGGGCAGGATTATGAACATGTTATTAATTAGTTTACATTTTCACCTATACGGTTTTGCATTATGCAATTTACACAGTGTATTCTGTGTATCCTCGCCTTTGGCGTTTTCCATACGATCTGGTTTTACTGCTGCTGTTCTTTGTTGTGCTGTGATTGTAAAAAGTTTAACCTTGCCTAGTTTGGATAGTGGCTATGGTTAGGATAGTGGAGGATAACGTGCCTCCGTAGCCGACCTACTGATGGTTGGGACAGCTCAGATCAATCTTCAGCATAAAAGAACAGCAACAATCAATCTTTGCAGACCTATGCAAAATGATACAGCCCAAGTGGCCTTGGTCCAAGAACCTTACTTCCGTAAGGGGAATTTATATCTAGGAAACCTTGTGAATCCGGTGTTTGCTACTTTCAGTAAATATGAAATGGCAAACTCGTGTGTCATGCCTCGAGCTTGTGTGCTTGTCAACAACGCAATAGTTGCTACACTCATCTCTGAACTAGCCACCAGAGATGTATGTGCTATCACAATTGATGTATCTGTTGGAAACCTCAACAGGAAATACGTCTATTGTTCAGTTTATTTAGCGCATGACGAACCATCTCCTACGGATGTTTTCAAACACGTCATCGCATACTGTACTTCAAAAGGCCTTCCTCTAATTGTTGGCAGTGATGCTAATGCTCACCATATCATCTGGGGCAGCTCAGACATTAACTCGAGAGGCACCAGTATGATGGAGTACTTAAGTAGTACAGATCTTGCATTACTTAACATAGGCAACCGCCCAACCTTCATGGTATCTGGTAGAGAGGAACTGTTAGACATAACGCTTTGCTCTAGTAGAATTAGTCACGAGCTGACCAATTGGCATGTGTCAGATGAAGAATCTTTATCTGACCATCGCTACATCTTGTTTGAACATTTAAATGCTACTTCGCAAACATTGCGTTTCAGGAATCCCCAGTCAACAAACTGGGATCTTTTTACTGATTTGGTTGCGGCCAAATTTCATGGATACTCACCATCCGTTGACACTCCAAGTGATTTAGATGATGCCGTTGATACTGGGGATTTTTTTTTTATTACCGAACCGGTTTGGGCCGGAGGGTCTCCGGTTTCAATGAAAATTTCACCAGAGCTAGAGGTCGTGGATATATGATTATATTGATCATATATGGAATTCAAAAAAATCATAGATACTATTTTCCCGGAAAACGCTAGATAAAATTTCACGATTTTCCAAAATTTTATGAAACAACCCAAACTTCAAAAAATCATATCTCAAAAACTATGCATCGTAAAAACTTTTTTTAAGTGAAATCGACGCCAAATTACCTCAGCAATCCAATAAAAATACACCGAGAAAAAAGTTTCTCAGAAAATTTTTCACCATAGGGAAAAAACGCCTAAAAATACTGATAAAAGTATCGTCTGTATCATAGATTATTTTCAACACAATTTTTCTAAGCGCAGGAACTAATGCTCTTCCTTTCGTTCTTTGACAGCAAGCCATCTACAACAGCGGCCGTTCACTTGTTGCAAAGCATTTGCATTGCAACGAGCAAATGACATTCGCTCATTGCAACGTAACTTTGACACCAACGTGCATTGGAGTACACTGCCAGCATGACTGACAGCTCAGCTATGACCCTTTATTGCTTTTAAAATGCAACAACTTATCAAATTTTGAAATTAATGGGTTTGTAATTAAAAAGCGTTGCAAATAACAAGATCACAACGAGCAAACGCATATTTGAACATATATTTTCCATATCAATCAAAGTAATCATGTGCAAACCGTTAGAGATATCCGGTAACTATAAGGTCTCTTTACACACAAAAGTGTTTTTGTTGCTTAAAATTTCATTGGTATGTGGATTATTCTATACACCATAATAAGATCATTTTCCACTCAATATTTGGTAGCATGATCTATGCAAAATGTGTTTGTATAATAATGCTTTAGGAGAACTTTGAAAGATATATACCACAGATTAGAGGAACAAACATGTACAATGCAATAATTAGTACGGGCAACAAATTAAAACCAAGAGTTTTCCATGCCTACAACTTCTTAACGCACTGATAAAACATTGTTGCTTTAAACCAAGCGACACAATTCTAACAGTGACAATAATAATGTTTAGCAATGGTCACATAAACATCAGTAGGTATAGAGCTACTAAGTGGACAACAGTTGAGGTAGCGCGGTACGCTCGAGGATCGATCATTATCGTCGAAGTAAGTTTTGACATTTATTAATAAAAAATATCAATACAATCAAATCAATTTCTCAATTTATTTTTCTAATTCACGGTTTGTTGTAAAACTACTTTATCAGTTTTGAGAACTATCATGACAAACAATTTGATTGGTGTAGACTATGGTATCTTTATCTAGGTATTAAAAATTTGCTAAAAAAACTTAAATCTATTCAACGTTTGGTCAATCATGAACTACATGACGGAATTATGCAAACGTCAAACTAGAACGTTAACGACCCAAACTATTCGAGTAGCCCAGTATTCGCTTTTCCTACTACCCATAATATATTTGAAACAACCAATGAATCGGTGCACGGTTCAAATTATTAAAATATTGTCTAAAATTGTTTAATGCTCTAAGATACCGAGTATATGTTTCATTTTAAGAAATCCTCTAACGTTCTCATTTATATTCACATCCTGTGCATTTACGAAGCTCCATTGATCAGTATTGGATCCTTAACTATATCTTTTGAAAATTTCTAGAATGCTTTCTTTATTTCTGAACGAATCAAAAAGAATGACAATTAAAATACAACAAAAATAAACATTTTTGTTACTTACGCAGTTAAACATATTACATCATTTAACCTGTAACAAAAGGATCTCTTCGTATCGCACACATTTTTCCATGGTTTATGAATTTCCAGCTTGCTCTCAGTATGAAGCTTGCGTTCAACATTTCATACAAGAAGTTATTCAGTTAAATGAGATAGAAATTCGCATGTATATATTTTTTTTTCGTTGGGTATAATTTTCAGAAATGTTGCTATGTAGTAGCCATTCTCCGTTAATAGTTAGTCTTTGGTTTCTCAAATTGAAATGGAAAACATATAGAGTTTGAGTGCAATAAGTAATCCCACGTTCAATGGTGGAATTCGCTCGTTGTAAACCCGTAATTTGAAACACATTTTTGTTACAAACCCGATCATTACAAAACATAACTATTCAATGCATTTAAGAGACACTTCAAGTGCCATAGATTTGCTGTCAGTGCACTCCGATGCAGTTAGTGTCAAAGTTGCGTTTTAATGAGCGAATGTCATTTGCTCGTTGCAATGCAAATGTGTTGCAACAAGTGAACGGCCGCTGTTGAAGATGGCTTCCTATGAAAATATAGCAACTGGCCGTTGGTTTTTTGGCTATACATCTATCTCCAAAATGGTAAAAGATTCCATTTTGGTGTCAAAGAACGAAAGGAAGAACATTAGTTCTTGCGCTTAGAAAAAATTTGTTAAAAATAATCTATGATACAGACGGTATCAGTAGGTCGGCTCTAGAGGCACGTTCTCCTCCATTTGGGAAATTTTACTTTCCGGTACTTTTATCAGCATTTTTAGGCGTTTTTTCCCTATGGTGAAAAATTTTCTGAGAAACTTTTTTTTCAGTATATTTTTATTGGAATGCTGAGGTAGTTTGGCGTCGATTTCATTAAAAAAAAGTTTGTTCTACGATGCATAGTTTTTGAGATATGATTTTTTGAAGTTTGGGGTGTTTCAAAAAACTTTGGAAAATCCTGAAATTTCATCTAGCGTTTTCCGGGAAAATAGACCTCTATGATTTTTTTGAATTCCATATATGATCATATATCCACGACCTCTAGCTCTGGTGAAATTTTCTTTGAAATCGGAGACCCTTCGGCCCAAACTGTTCGGTAATAAAAAAACTAGGGGTGGGTAATGTCTGAGACATAACCGCAATGTTGACGTAGGACAAAGGCTGGAATGAAGTTCTGATTTTTATATATTAATATGGGCCCTTTCATTTGAAGTCTTACATCAGCTGATTTTTCGGGTCATTGTTGTCCGACCTTCGTAAAGAAATGCCTAACGGATTTATCACATAAAAGGCCTATACAATGTATACTGGCAAGATTAAAATCGGCGGAGTGATGTGTTGATTAAAGTTGTTATATCGTCGGTTTCCTGCAATAGGGGCACAACTCAAAATTTGTCATGGCAAATGATGAAAAACTATGCAAACTTTCATCTCACAAAGACTCGTTCCAAAATTCGTTGAGAAACTCGAGATTTTTGCATTTTCACCAATTTTCCGCAATAAAGGCACAACTCAAAATCAGTCAACTTTTTCAATAGTCGTTGAAAAATAGTAATCCAAAATTCATGAAACCGATAGTCCTGTCCCCCTCCATGATACAACAGTCGAAATTCGTTTACTTTTGTAGAATAATGAGATAAATAAGTGAACTTGTAGGAGGTGCTTCAAGGTTGCCAATTTTAAAACGCGCATTCTGAAAATTCACATTTTTTGAGTTGTGCCCCTATTGCAGGAAACCGACGATATGATTCACTTCACTGAACGCATTCATAAGATGTTAATTAGTTAAACCTTCCGTAACTCGCGTGGTTGGCCATCACTTGGGGGTTGAGCATTATTTCATTTTGAAGATAAATGTTCAACCGTTGTTTGAAAGAATTTTCGTCGAAAGGATAAAATGATTATAATATTGAAAGGCGTTAAGCCATAGCTTCCCAAACATCATATTGCGATCGTGGATTAGAATAATGACCAGTTTCACTATTGCTGGCAACGATGCTCTGTCTTTTGCTTTTTGGTTGCACTACATCTCGATCGATGTTGGAAATTATCTAATTAACTCTTGAGGATTCATTTTCGATGGTCCTGAAAAGAACTGGCTTGAATAATGGACGATTATGATGCATTCACCATGCCACGTAATGCGTGTTGGTTTTCTCTGCGGAGAATGCTGGACGCCGTCGAAAATTGGCCCACCGCTCCGCTGCCATGGATGCGATTCCTGGTGCATTAGCACAATAGCCGAGAGTAGTCGCTGAGTTGGTGTGCTGCTGCCTTACTGGAGGTGACATCCACCTCCAACCTTCTTGACTGAACCAGAGAACACTGCTTTTATACCCCTAGATTAGCAGATGAAGCTCCTCCCATTCGGCTGGCTTTCCAGTTAATTTCGTTTGCATGACCCGCCCCTCATGCTCCAGACGCATCAAACGATTAATCAACCGAGAAATGAGAAAATTTCCATTGAACGGATAACCAAAATATTAGATGATTTAGATCATTTTAATTTGAAAAATGTTAGAATTGAAAAATTTTTCACGCAAAATGGTCCGGATATGATAATGCGTTGCCAAAGTCCACTGCCGGTCAAACTCATAACTCTTTTGGAAAGATTTTATTTGGTCCTGAAAAGGACCGTTTATATTATGGACGATTTTGATGAATTCACCACGCCACGCAATGCGTGTTGGTTTTCTCCATGCTGAATGCTGGAAACCGTCGTAAACTGACCCGCCGCTTGCTGCCTTGGATGAGATTTCCAGCCGAGCCGAGCCGTCGCTGGGTTGGTGTGTGCTGCTGTCGTACTGGAGGCGCCACCAACCTCCTTGACTGATCCAACGAAAATGACGAAAGAAAACCGAGGACAAAGCTTTTATACCCCTAGATTAGCAGCTGAAGCTCCTCCCATTTGGCTGCCTTTCCAGTTTATTTTGTTTGCATGCCCCGCCCGCATGCACCCAGACGCTTCAAACCATTAATCATCCCAGAAATGAAATATACGAATGGTCTTATTTGGAAAATGCGTTGTGGAATTCCAGGTGGAATCATTAGTGGCCGGCTTTATCATTGTTGCTGAGTCATCAATTATTCAATATTTCACTTTTTTGTTGCACCACGCTTTTCCCGATATTAGGCCTGGAATCTGGAGAAAATTACATGAATTCACCATTCCTCACAATGCGTGTTGGGTTTCTGCGCGGTGAATGCTGGGCCACCGAAAACTGACCCACTGTTTGCTGCTATGGATAAAATTAATGGTCGGCTTCACTTTTGCTGAGAAGCGGAACTGTCTTTCACTTTTCATAACTCTGTAGGAAAGATTTTCCGTGGTCCTGAAAAGGACCGTTTGTATTATGGACGATTTTGATGTGGTCCTGCCATGTTAGTTTACGCCACGTGGAATTCTGAATGCCTTCGAACACTAACCGGCAGCTTGCTGCCGTGGATGAAGTTCTTGGCCGAACAGAGTCGTCGCTGTGTTCGTGTGTGTTGCTGCCGGGCTGGAGGTGACACCAACCACCTTGACTGATCCAACGAAAATGACGAAAGAAAACAGAGGGTACAGCGTTTATACCCCTAGATTAGCAGATGAAGCTCCTCCCATTTGGCTGGCTACCAGTTTATTTCGTTTGCATGCCCCGCCCCACATGCACCAGACGCTTGAAACGATTTATCAACCGAGAAATGAGAAAAGTTTCATGTAACGAATAAAGTAACCAAAATATTGGAAGATTCAGATCATTTTAACTCGAAAATGCTATAATTAAACAATGTTCCACTAAAAATGGTCCGGATAGGATAAAGCGTTGCTAAATTCCGGATGGAACCATTGGTGGCCGGCATCATCATTGTTGGGGGGCCATCAAGCATTCAATCTTTCACTTTTCGGTCACACCACACTTTTCCTGTTCGATGGAATGAAATAATTATCTGATTCACAACTCTTGAGGAATAATTTTCGATGGTCCCGAAAAGAACCGTTTAAATATTGAACGATTTTGAACAGAAAATGACATGAATTCATCATGCCACACAATGCGTGTTGGTTTATTCCTTGTTGAATGCTGAACGCCGTCGAAAATCAACCCGCCGCTTGCTGCCGTGGATGCGAATCCTGATGCTATCAGCAATGCGCCGCTGTCACTCAATCCAAATCGAGGCCCCGAGGAAAGAAAAGCAACGCAACTCGCAAATTCGTCCGTCACGGCGGGTCTTTCTGTGGATTTTGCTGCTGCCTCTGCCACCACCGTCGATCAATCCAATTTTCGAAACACTTCCTTGGTCTGCCGCGTTAGACGGTTAGAAGGTGAATGTGCAACACACCCTTGCCGACAGACAACCACCGATACAGAGCCGACACGGCCGCCAAAGAAGAATGAGCGAAAACGAAGAAAGTGGGCAGCTCTCGTTCGATGCGTTCACCTCGAGACGACAAAGGCAAATGAGGGAAGATGCGAAGAAGCAGTAGCTTTTATATTCGACGGGAACATCCAAAATGTGTTCGATCGTGATTGGCTGGAATAAACATGGGTTCACTTTTCCCAATTTTTCAATAGTTTGTTATTGAAAAACAGCAAATATTATTATTGGACATAATTGGTGTAAAGATTTGTAATCGATTGGTGCCAAAATTTTGAAAATTCAACAAGAAATGGCTGAGTTATTAACGCTCAAAATCTCCACTTTAAACGTAACGCGGCCGATTTCTGAAAATTTAGAATGACACCCGGTATAGAAAAGAGAGACGTAGTCCTACGTCAAAAAATCCCCTACTACAACGACCTTCATCATGGAAGCTTGTGAAGAAGCATGGTCTGTGAAGCCAACAAGCGGAACCCCTTGGTGGAACACTGATCTGGCAAAGCTCAGGAAACAATGTGGAAAGAGTTGGAACAGACGACGTTCGGCTGGATCGAAGGCTTTCAGGACAGCTGCAAGGCCTACCAGAAAACTCTTCGGTCTGCTGAACGGGCTGGAAAAAAACCCCTTTTTTACAAATCGACAAAGATTTTTCATAAGGGCCTCACTGACTTGATCGATTTCTCTCTTTCGCTAATAAATTGATCAATACAAACAAAATCATTATTCTTTTAGTTTCTATAGCCAGATGTTGTCGCCTTCTTCGCATTTCAACCAAAAAATCTTTGGAAAACTCAATATACATTCTGTAATAACACAAAGAGAGGATCGATGAAATGGAGCGGACCTGGTGTGATGGTTAGAACACTTGACTATCAGGCCGAGGAACTGGGATCAAATCCCACTCCCGACAAACTCGCAAAATTCCTTCGGAAGGGAAGTAAAGCGTAGGTCTCGAGATGAACTAGCCTATGGCTAAAAATCTCGTTAACACAGATAAAAAAAAAGAATCGATAAGAGAATTTGAAAATATCAGTTTGGCCCTAATGAAAAATCAATGTCGAAATGTTTCCAGTTTGAGTAAAGTCAGTCGATTGAACAAAATCCTTGCAAAATCTAAGAATTTTCAAGTGAACGAACTTCGTTTGCCAAATGGCGACTGCACTTCCTCTGATGAGGAAGTTTTGGAATGTTTATTCAGTACATACTTCTCCGGATGTGTGGATACTACATCTTCGGATGAAACTGATGTTTTTTTCTTGTGGTTCTTTAGCTTTGGCTCGAGTTTTATAACTATAGAATCGACTGAATTAGCACTAAACAGCCTTGCTCCTTCCAAATCTCCTGGAGCAGATAGGTAAGGATGCGATCTTTCATTTGCAATCATTTACATTCACTTGCGAATAATTCACTTCAGAAACATCGTAGCAAAAACTAATGTATGAAGCATTTTTTTCAATTTTGTTTTACCTGGAACTTAGTAGAACAATGTATTAGCGTAGCATCAATAATAAAGTCAATAGAAGGCAGCAAACGCAACTCTCCACGGCGTGAATGTAATTTACATTCACCGCGTGGAGAGTTGCCTTCACAGCTCGTTCACGAATTTGGTATGCGTGTGCGACCCTAATGCTATTTGGCGAACTTTCAGATTAAACTACAATGTTCAATTCATCTATACATATTTTTTTCTTCTGAACTGAGATAGTATCAAGTGAATGTAAATCTTTGCAAATGAATGATCTTATCCCTGGATAGGATATACCCTATTTTGCTTCAGGAGGGATTTGTTTATTTCAAACATGTTTTGAAAAAAACTACTTGTTTGCAGTTTTGCTACACGGTACATTCCCGAATACTGGCGGAATATTACTGTACAGTTTATTCCGAAAATGGGTCGAGCGTCATATGAAGAAGTAAAGAGTTTCAGGCCTATCTGTTTGACCTCTTTTCTTCTGAAATGCTTAGAGCGCACTGACTGTGGATCATCACATCCGTGATGTTTACCAGGCCAACGTGCCCCTTCATGTGAACCAACATGCTTACTCATTGGGAAAGTCCAATGTGTCTCTTTTAAACAAGATTGTTTACAATATTAAAAAAGCATTCAATCAAAAGCAATCTTGTTTGGGTGTTTTCTTAGATATCGAGGGAGCTATTGGCAACGTGCCTTTCGATGTCATATTGGAAGCCGCACGGAGTCATGGTATATGTCCAATGATTTCCAATTGGATTTTCCAGATGCTCAAAAACCGACATCTTTTCTCGACATTGCTTCAAGCAGCGATTAGGAAATTGAGTGATTGTGGATGCTCCCATGGGGGAGTCTTATAACCACTTTTGTGAAATCTCGTATCAGATACGCTATAGGCCTTTTTAGTTGTCAGGTCCGCGTATGTCACTGTTTACAACTGCCGAACAAAGGCGCAAACGCTGAACTGTCAGTTTCATAGGAGAACTGTCAAAGCCCCTCAAATCAGCTGATTTTAGTCGTCAAATGAAAAGGCCCATTGATGCAACTCAATCATAGTGGATTTCCTACTTATGGTTTTGCCGACGACTATCTAACATAGTTAGTTGGTATGTGCATCAGCACCCTTTTTAACCTGATGCAAAGCGCTCTTCAGGGGTGGTGTCGCCAATATGGCCTTTCGGTGAATCCGAGTAAAACATCACGGAAAGGCGAAACCGTAATGGCGTTCGCCCTTTTTGTCTCTTTGATTCTGAAATCAGGTTAAGTACGTTCAGTTTAACCGTCATCAGGTAGTGCCCAGAATCGATGAGCTTTTCGTTGAAAACCTCTGATCTATTCCTACGAGGTAAGGACCGTTTAAAACGCTTCGATTTATGATCGACATTTGCAGGGATCGAAGTATTTCACGTATAATCCGATAGGCACTTCATTCGCAGGTAAATGACTGGAGAACATAATATTTAAATCTTTTTTATATAGGGTGGATGCATTCACCTAGAACCCTCACGGGGTAACACCACAGCCTACAAATAGCTAAATAAGTGACCGATACTTGTCTCCACTGGAGCACACCATGCGGATTCAACCAGCATAGGAAAAGGTTAAAATAAGTTAATAATATGCCGCACACCGTGCGCGAAATAACAGTGAAGGGTGGAGAAACCAGTTTTTACATCTGATCGGCCCAGCCAGTTCCCTCTCTCGAGACAACGAGATCGAGTGCAGTTCTCTATAGTTTAGCAGCGCGCGCGGTGGAGGTTTTAGATCTAGAGTAGGTTGCTACACGACTCGCAGACCACAGGCAGTCACTTAGAATGGCGGGTAATCGGTAGAATGCCATGAAACTTTATTCTGTTGATAAAAAAATCTTAGGATAGCTCTAGTGTTTTTTTTTTATTTTTGATCAATAGAGCTTTAAAATGCAATTGTATCTAAATTATTCCAGAAGGAATTCATGCAAGCTTAAACATTATCACACAGAGATGTGTGTTACGCAAAATTGTTAAAATCCCAAAGCACACATTGGATGCATAAGACACATAGAGTAGGCCGTCCATTATTTTGCAAAAAAATGGAAACGATAAAAGTTCGTTGGTGGAAAATGATCGCTTTTGCTAAGAAATGATCGTGTCATCCCAAGGCTTAATGGTCCACAAAGGGCATAAAGTTGTCAAAAATTGTATGGGGCTAAAAAAATGATTTTTTTTTTCGTCAAATAAAATGAGCTATTCTACTAAAACCAATGATTTTAGGACCCTATAAGGCCAAAAATGTGCTTAGAGTTGAGGGAGTTAGAAATAAAGGGGTGTAAGTGACAAAAACCTACTTTCGAGTAAATTAGGTTTAAAGTTTTTCATCAATGTTTACCCCATACAAAATGTATAAGTTTCAAAATCGACCCAATTTTCTTCGATTTATTGTAATTTTCCTAATTATCGTAAAAATAATCTTAAAAAAGTTCCTGAAAGCTTGAAATCTGAAGATTTTTTTATATGCTCAGCTCAAAATCGAAGGTCAAGTTTAGGAAAAATGCTCACTCGTCACAATTACATAGCCATAAATTTGGAAAACCTTTCAATTATTATCTTGAGCAATGATCTAGAAGTCATTCTGGGCTGCTTTTTCTACTGCATCATCCTTGGATTTGCTCAAGATCAACATGTGAAACGGACGTAAAAGCCATTGTGAATTTCTGCTTCTATCTTTCCTTCTAGGCGTATTGCCAGTTATTCGTGCAATCTCTTACTAGTAACAGATAGAGCAGTCTCCCTTCTATCTGATAACGGGATAAGTTAGCATAAATAAATTGAAATACGCATAGGAGGATCGGAAGAAACTTAGGCGTTCAATAGTTGTTCCGCCTTTTTCCCATGTTGGTTTGCTTAGACTAACTAAGATATGGCCATAACATTCCCGTTAATATAAATCAAATACAAACCATCAGAAGGCCGGCTCCAGAGGCACGTTATCCTCCATTTGGGACATTTGTGCAATCGCCATACATATAAGCCTATTTCATCATTTACCTGAGGGAGAATAGGACAAGGGATGGGAATTAGGAAAGGGAAAGGTGATGAAATAGGAAGAGGTGCCCTAGAATAGGGAAGGAACGCATAAGCGCAACGAGAGCACATAGCCCATACCACAACGGGTTTAATCAGTGCCCTGAAAAGGACTCTGTAAACTTCTGTAAAATGCATAAGCGTAAACCCGGGTAGACGTGAATATCATAATCATATCTTAAAACGATCAAATTTTGATGTCATATCTTGATATTGATGAGATATTCAAAAAGTTGCCAAATATCTGCTCAATATCTCATCGTGATATAATTTCAAAATTAGTACTTAATTTGATCTTTGGAGAGCCTTGTGCAACCCGCTGTATAAATGTCGAAGTTTCCCAACATTGCGCATGAAAAATATTTAAAGTTTTCAACTTTCATTATGCGCCGTCCCCAAATACCGTAACGCTTCAGGAGATAGGGGTTTAATAAATTACGTAACGCTTCAGGGGAATAGGGAGAACAGCCTAGCGTTACGACCCATACAAAAATATTGGAGCTATCATACAATAACACATTTTGGAGGCTGCCAGATCCTAATGAACCAACCACCGAGTTCAAAACATGTCGAATTTAGCGTTACGTAATAAATAGATGTTCCCTTATGTCCACCACAATCTTTACAAACGAGCACTGGGGCAAAAAGGAAGTAGAAGTGGCCTTCATTATAAGCGGGTTTATAGATGCGGTTTCCGGATCACCGGACAATTTGGGATTGGGAGCTTTACCGACCCGCTAAGCATAAAACGACCATTTCTAAAACGGACCATTTGATTTTAGATTCAACAAAACATACCGCTGCAGACGACCAGCTTTTTGAGTTTCAACCAACAAATTGCCTCGTGATTCTGCCTCGGGTATACGAGCACACAAAGTATCGCGCAAACAGCATTAAATTAGCTGATAACCACGCTTTTTGCGTCATTTCATTGCAGAAATGGAGAATTTACCTTCTCAGCATACAAAAATTCAGCTCATTACGACAATCTAGTACTTCACTGCTTGCGTCCTATTGGTGGAAGTTCGTCCTGTTTTAGGCGCAAAATAAACCAAACATGTATCTACACATGTTGTTTTTAAAATTTGGATCACTGGATTTGTTAACAATTCAGAGAATATGCATAAAATGTGAAATCATCTAGAGAAATGTGCTCTCTTAGTTTAGGAAAATATGCAATTCCTAATTGAGCTTTAATTCATTTTTATTTTCCATACTATCGCTTCAGTTTGCAACTTTTGGATGGAAAGTGTATTAATATTCTGCAATAGAACATTTATCATTGGGAAACCTGAAAAATACAGATTAAGATCAAAATTAGCTCTTCACATTTCCATCTGCAACATCCAGAAATCTAAAGATCTGAAAATTACTGTTCAAGATCAAAATCAGTTCTTTCACACATTCATCTATAACATCTGAAAATTGTAAGATCTGAAAACTACTATTCATGAACAAAATTAGTTCTTTCACACACTCATCTACAACATGGCGGGACCAAACCAACACAGCTACTGTGAGTCGCAAATACCTTGGAAAACGTAGAACTTGATGCTCTTGTTATCTCCTATCTTCAGATGCTGCTCATAAATGACAAGGTCATATGTTTGATTCTGGTCGCGGCCATTTTTATTTTTTTTACTCTCATACATCTGTCAGATCATTTTATGATATTGGTCAGATGTGTTACAGCCCAGATCTCCCCAGATATTAGTCTGATCTTATAATATCAAAATGAGATATTATCATGTTCTTCCTCATACTAATTTTTGATCTTATTTTTGAACTTTTATCTCTTATGTCAAACAAACCAATAGCTTATTATGATGTTGAGTACTTCACTGAGGAATATCAAATGATGATATTGTTTTGATTTTTACTTTTACTCGGGAAGAGAGCCTCAATATTCAAGAAATCATCTAAGCAAAAACCACGTTTGAGCGAGTACTTTCATGAAAACGTATACCGTCTACCCCCGTTGGTTTGAACGACACCTCATGCAAACCAACGGGGTTAATTTTTTAATTTGAACTTCTAGTAACCCTGTGGGCATTGAAAGACACACTGATGGCAACCCTTTTTGCTCTTTTGTTTTGATCCTGCGTTCTGTTTCACCCCGATCCATCAGCAGAATGACGTTAGAACCATTTTATTAGTTTGAACGATGTGCAGATTAGAGGGGGTCAAATTAAAAAGTGTTCAGATTAGATGAGGTCAAACCAACGAGGGTAGACGGTACATCTTTGTGTAAAAGAGTCACTGCGGACAACCCAAATTGGGAGGCATACAATACCAATAATTATTAAATTTTGCAGGCATTATACACACATAATCAACTACCTTTTGTGAAAATTTCATGAAAATTGGCAAAGAAATTCAAAAGTAAAAATTTACACTAACTCTCACCCCTATCAACATCAGTAGCTTTCAAACCAATTGATGAATGTTGGTGAAATTTTGAAAGAAAGTGCCTCTATAAGTATCATAACTGCTGACGAAATTTCGTAATTATCATCACAGAACTTTGAACTGTAGCGTAAAACAACCATCTATTATGTGAATGAAAATTGGTCACGATTGTACAAAACGCTTATAACCACGTCTGTTTGTTTTTCATCCACAGTTAAAAGTAATGCATCGATTTTTATTAAATTTTGCACAAATAATAAACATACACCAAAGAGCTCTCAGTCAATTATTTTGCTAATTTTACCGATTCATTACAGAGCTACAGCCGTACTTCTGTGTCCCGATTATTGCGGATACAGGCTTTATGACTTCTTTACAATTACCTCAGCAGTTTTCCGGCCTAACTCTCGTTAGCCTAATGGTTTAAGGTACGGAATCGCCTATCCGACGAGATTCCAGAACTTGCTTAATATTCGATACAATTCCAGGATTTTTTCAAGAATTCGTCTGCATAGTCTATGGTGGAATAGATTCCTTCAAGATAATTTTCCAACTTTTCTATGAATTTCTTTAGAAATTCTTCCCCCTAGAGGAACTTCCAGTAATATCATCATTAATATTTATAGGAAACCTTCCATGCTTGAGAAATTTCGCCTTGATTTATTTCGAAAATTTCTCCGGGGATTCTTCATAGGCGAAACTACTGGGGGTGCCGGGGGTGCCAGGCACCCCCTAGAATTTTGATGCATTGCTGTGAGATATGGGGCGATGAATAATGAATGGATGAACTAATGAATATTTGTATGCAGTGCAGCCCCTGGCAAAAATCCGTAGTTTCGCCCATGGGATTCTTTCAGAAAACCAACCACGAATCCAGACATTCTTACAGCGATTTTTTTGCTAGAAAATCAAGATTTAAGAATCTTTACATAAATTTCTCCAGAGATCTCTTCAAAAAATCTTTTAAATACTCTTACAAAAATGTTTTTCACAGAAGATAATTCACGAGCGATTCATTAAGAAATATCTCCCAAGTTCCCTTTAGAAATTCGTCAAAAGAATTTTTCAAAAAATCTTCCACAGATTCCTCTATCAATTTTGATACTTATTTCAATTGAGAATCTTCTGTGGATTTCTTTTAAAATTGCTCCACAGACAAACAGACGTCTCACTCTACTCACTTATCATCGTTACCCTTTTTAACGGTTAGTTCAAATATGTTGTAGTTCGCAAATCGCTCGATCACGGCGCTCGCATAGTTTTTGCTCCTGTTTGACGTTTGCTCACTACTGCCACCTACTGAGTGGTTTGTGTAACTCAGCCTGGTTAGTATTGGGCGATTATTAATAAAAAAAATCCATAAAATACATCACGCAAGATTTATCCCTTTTCAACCCCCCGTCCCCATTATGGCCAACTATTTGTATGGATCCTCTCAAATTTGTGTATGGGTCGTCAAAATTTGCTGATATTCTGTGCTTTCTCAAAGCGTGACGTAATTTATAGACGTTTTCTTTTCAAAAATTCCTTTATAAAATAACCCAAGGATTCTTTCAGAAATTCATCGGTTCCTCAAAAAAAACAGGAATTCTTCAATAAATTTATCCAAACAGCCTCAGAGATTCCTGCAGAAGTTCATACAGAAGTTCCTTCAGTAGTTCCTCGTATACATCCATGTATTTTGTCGAATATTCTTCTAGGATTCCTTCCAAAGATGCCTTTAGGAATTTCTACAGAAATCTCTCCTAGAAATTCCTTTAGAAATTTATCATGAGATTTGAAGAAGTTTAGGTGTTTTCCCAATCATTTTTCCAGGATTTTCTTTTAGAAAAAAACTTTCACGACTTCCTCCGGGCATTTTTTTTTTAATTCATGAATTCCGATAAGTGATTCCTCCCTGAATTTCTCTAAATATTTTCTAATACATTCCTGAAGTAATTCCACCAAAGGGTTTCTCAAGCAATTTTCCAGGTATAACTCAAGTAATTTCATCAGGAGCATCTTCTAGGATTTCTTCAGGATTTTCTCTGGGATTCTTTCAGATATTTTCCCCAGGGATTTCTTTGAAGAATATCTCCAGAGATTTCTAGAGAAATTAAACAGAATATTCAAAACTTCCTTCAAGGATTCATTCTAAAACTTCTTCAGGAATTCCTTCGCAAATATTTCTAAAGACTCCTTTAGTATTTTGAGGGTTTTTTTAAGATTATTATTTCAGAAATTTTTTCAGAAATTCTTTCACATTTTCTTTCACGGATATTTCAGAAAAAAAATCATGAAATTACAAATACTGGGGAAATTTTTCAAGGATTCTCTGAAGGAATTTCTGTTATTTCTTAAGAAACTCCTGGAGATTCCAAGATGTTTTCTGAACAAAATTCTATTAAGCAACTTAAAAGTAATATTTGGAGGAGTTCCTGTAAGAATCTCTTTGGAATACATGGAGAAACTCATTGAGATGGCTCTCGAGAAATTTCAGGGGCAATTTTATGAGAAACAACTAATTTGAGTTGCATAATGTTCATAATGTAACTCAAATGAGTTGCATTATGAACATTATGCGGGCTAAAAATCTCGTTAATACAGATAAAAAAAAAAAACATATATATTATGATACTGAATTGCATAATAGTACTTTACGCAACAAGGTGCAGAATGAAGATTTTTACAGCACGTATCGTTCATTTATCCAACGAGGCTTGCCGAGTTGGATAATTAGGACGAGTGCTGTAAAAATCGAGTTCTGCACCGAGTTGCGTACAACGTTTTTTGAAATTTCATAAATTAGGGTATTGGTTCCCTTATAAAGCATGTGGCTCCCGTTTTCATCCTACGAAAAACAAATAATTGAAGTGCTGTTTGTTTTGTTTCTAATTTTTGTATTTTTTGTTAAAAGTGAGCACCCATGAAAAAAACAAGAAGAACGAAATCAATCGGTGCCGTAATCGCTTGTTTTCGAATAGGATGAATATGGGAGCGTGAGATTACTGATGGCACACATACCCGAGGTGAGGTAAACAGTCTATTACAATGAGAAATTACATGAAATTGTTTGATTTATGTTAACTAGTCTCAAACCTTGATCATTGGTCCTCTGTAAAAAATCTACTGTTCTGGACAATCATTGAGTATACAGCCCCCACTCGCATAACAGTCCCATCTTTGCTGGGTTTTTCTATTCATATGACACCGTTATGCGAGTGGGGGCAGTATAGACACTACCATCATCTAAGTTTCTGCTCATATTCATGGCTATGTTAAAAAATATATTGCAACAGTAATAGGTACAAAATGCGAAAATATTTTGTAATCAAATTTAAGAATTCAGAGACATAAACATCATCAGGAAGATACAAACAATGCTAGATTTTATATGTCTTCATTAGCGTGGCCTTTTTCACTATGTGAGTTTGCCACGAAATGCTAGCATCTTAACAGTTTGTAGGTACAGCAATATTATGCCAGCAAGCTTTATTAATAATAAGCTTTTTTTCTTCAACTCAGGATGTTACTATCATTGAGGAAGGTTAAGAATTAAAGACTGTTCCTTTGTTTTGTATCCCGTTAATTAAAATCAGAAAGGCGTGAAATGAACGTCATATCTTAAACGAAATACCATGCTGGGACCAGCTAGCCAGCCAGTGCACTGCAGTGGTGCTGGTGGATGCCCTTTTAGTCAAACAAAGACTGTTCGTTCTTAAATGTTCGAGTCGTATAGGTACGCTGCAGCAGTGCCAGCCATAACGCGGCGTGGCGACAGCAAACGCAAACGCCCTCCTCAGGGGACGAGATCCGGCTTCGAATCGCGCGTAAATTTGCACACTTTGTTCGGTAAATGGTTCCTCAGCTTGATGTTGGCGGCTAGCTTCTCGCGTTCTGTTCTGCGCGATCCACGCATGGATTCTACCTTCTAGGGAGGCCGTTGTTGTCGTAGCGTGTCGTCCACTCTCCTCGACTCAATCCACTCGGTTCGGTGTGCGCGCAAGCATAGAGGTAATAGCAGCAGCTGATGATGGGGACCCGGTTGTGGAGTTTAGACTCGTTGCCGCAGGTTGCAGCGTGTTTGGCTCCGGGGTGGAAAGAAGCACAAAAATAACAATGATTGAAACACCTTGACATTTCTATTCCATCCAACCGAGATCTCCCTGCGTCAGGCAGGCAGGAGAAACGTTTGTGGAGATGGAGACACACACGCGCGCACGCCAGGCTGCTGTTGTTATGTTTCGATCTTGGAGATCTACCGAGATCGCACACAAGTTCCGTCTGGCAGAAGTGATGCCTTGTAGTAAATGCATAAATGTGAGGGGATATAAAAATCATGCTAATAACATTCAAATTTAAGCAAAATTCCTCTAAATTACTGTCCCATTTCAGCATAGTATTCCTTATCGTTGCACTAGGAGATAATCATAGCATTACTGTTGAAAAACTGACAAATAAAACACAGGGAGGCTTTATGGGCTGCAAAATGGTGAGACGACAAAGAGCGTTCAACATAGCTCTGGCCCTTTACAAGTTCCTACCTTATGCTTCCACGAGTCAATCGATGGAAAAGACCGCCAGCTAAAAGTCGTGTGCTTAGCTGGTAGTGTTCCTTCTGACTTCAGCTAGATTGAAGAGGTATCAGGTATCAGTAGGTCGGCTCTAGAGGCACGTTCTCCTCCATTCGGGAAATTTGTGCCATCGCCATGAACACGAGCCTATTTATCATTTACCTGACGGAGAAGGGAAGGAAAAAAGATAGGACATGGGAAAGGACAGGTAAGGGAATAGGATCGTCATACTCGCAAAAGCGTACCACAATGGGTTCAAACAGCGCCCTGAGAAGGGCACTGTAATAACGCATAAAGCGTAAAGAGAGCCTATAGCTCTTTACCACAGCGGGTCAAGAACAACAGAACGTCCTGAAGATTCAGGTTTCTGAAGTCAGTTTCACTTAATAAGTGTTTACCGAATACTCGGAAACGCAGTTGCGCGAAAACTGGACAGTTACATATTAAATGATACGAAGTTCCATAATCGGATTCACAGCTATCACATGCAAATGAATCAGCTTGCTGAATATTCACCATGTGATAACTGAGTCGGCAGTGGCCAGTCAATGCTTTGACCAGCATGCTGCAATTCTGCTTTGACAGATTTGTTAGATACTTTGCCACCCCTAGAGATGGCTCAGTACAATACAATTTAGTTTGACGACATGACTCCAAACTATTCCAGTATTGTTTGTGCTGAGTAGCAGCCCAGGTGTCAATCTGAAGCTTTACCCAACATTTGGATACCGGAATAGCTGGCTCAGGGCCAATGAAGTCATGTGATGCTCCAGTGCGAGCTAACTCATCAGCCAATTCATTTCCAGCGATGGAAGAATGGCCAGGTACCCATACAAGGTGAACAGCGTTTGCTGAATTCAGCTCCTCGATTTGAGTTCGACAAGCGATAACTATCTTCGACCTGAAGTTGGCCGAAGCAAGTGCTTCAATAGCAGCCTGGCTATCTGAACAGAAGTATATTACTTTGCCCATTACGTGCTGTTGAAGTGCTGATTGCACTCCGCACATAAGAGCAAAGATTTCGGCCTGAAAAACGGTGCAGTGTCTACCAAGTCAGTAAAACTGATACAGCCTTAGCTCACGAGAATAAACACCAGCACCTGCTCGACCTTCGAGAGGGAGCCATCAGTGTAACATACGATGCCGTCTGAAACACTTCTCTCCAGATAACCAGATGTCCACTCTTCCCGGGAAGGGAATTTCGTGGAATTTCTGGCCCTTTACAAGTTCCTACCTTATGCTTCCACGGGTCAATCGATGGAAAAGATCGCCAGCTAAAAGTCGTGTGCTTAGCTGGTAGTGTTCCTTCTGACTTCAGCTAGATTGAAGAGGTATGCCCCGAACGTCTGTTCACAAATAAGGTGTGGCTCATTCTGGCATCCAGCGGCTGAGTATTGTATACTCTTCCACCAGAAGCTATACCTCAGGTGACAGCCCCACCACGGTGGATAGGGGACTTTAGGTCAACAACCTACTGTTCCCGAAACCCAAAAAAAAGTTACAGAAACCGAAAATGAATTGCAACTTGGAATGTATTAGCCCAGTAGAGTGAACTGGTACAACTCAATGCGGCATGCCGTATGAAACTTGAGATCCTAGGACTGAGCGAAGTCCGTTGGCTGAACTTTGGAGAACACAGATTGGCGTCGGGTCAAATTCTGCTATACTCTGACCTACGCGGAGTTGATTTCCAGCTCAGTGCACACGCCCACACTGCGCTCATGAAGTGAGAACCTATTAACGAAACCAGATTCAGAACACGGGTTCAAAACCTCATCATCATCCAATGTTACGCGCCAACCGGCATAAGAATGCTGACGAAATGTAAAACAAAAAGAACTTTTACAACCAACTGAATGCTGTCATATGGACAAGATTCCGAAAGGTGATATCAAGATTCTCATGGGCGACTTCTACCTAAGATTGGTTCCGACAACTGAGACTATGAGCACGTCATGGGCCGCCATAGCCTCGGAGAAATGAGTGAGAACGGTGAGCTGTTTGCAGAGTTCTGTGAGAACAATGACACGGTGAGGGGGATCGCTCTTTCCGTATCGACCAGTGCACGAAGTGACATGAGTTTCCCGTGATGGCGTCACGAAAAATCGAATCGACCACATCTGCATCAGACGAAAATGGAGGCTGAGCATTCTTCATGTGCGGAATAAACGTAGCGCCGCAATTGCGTCCGACCATTATCTCCTAATCGGCGAGATCCGGAAACGCATTACGAGCATTTTTCGATAGAAGGAGAAAATCGGGTGCCGGTCCAACACACACTGACTGGAAGACGTTTCGGTGGAAAGGTCCTTCGTCGAGAAGCTGGAGAACCGTGCTGTGGATATTCCGGAAGGTGGTAGCGTAGAAGATCAATGGAGCGCCATCAAAAACGCCTTCTACGTCACCGGCGAGAAGAATTTGGGTGAGCTACGCACCCAGAGAAAGTAGTGGATTACGGATGACACCTGGAAAAAAAATAGAGGGGGAAGGAACGTCAAAGCCGCGATAGAGCGAGTGAAAACACGAGGAGCCAAAGCCGTAGCCCGTCAGCGCTATTCGGCTCTCGAGAAGGAAATGAAACGCTCATATAGACCTGATAAAAGAGCTTGGGCCGACGAAGACAAAAAAGCCGCAAACACCGGTGGCTTCCGTGTCCTACGATGTTTTACGTCAGCGTAGTGAGTCTAAGATGAATGCTACGATGCCCATGAAAGACACTTCCGGACAGTTATTGACCGACCCGGTTGACCAGTTGAAACACTCACTCGAGCACAAAAAGTTTTTTTTTTTTCAAGTATTGGTCACACCCAGCGGTCGGAATTTTCGCTCCTCACGCCAATTTTCAGCGAAAATCTGGCTTGAGAAATCTCCCGCACAAAGAGCAGTGCGAAAACATTTTTTCACTTGCTCCCAAAGGTGCGAGAATTTTGTTTGCCCTTTGTCGGCCGATTATGTTGTCTTTCCTTGACTCATATGACGCCGACGATGATTGGTTTTATGCATTATATTTTCTACACCCTCTGTGTGGTTGGCGTGGTGGTGTGGATGGAGTGCGCGTGTCGCGTATGTTTTTAGTAATGTTCCAGGTTTGAATCCCGTCGCGGGCACAATTTTTGTTAATCTGCTTTGAAAAGATTTTCGTGAAAATTGGGTGCAGGGGCCTACATCGTCGAAACCAAAACATGACGCTGAAAGCGAGCGCCCATCAGCATCGGACGGACGCCGACGACGGGAACATTCAAAACAACATGCATGCGCTTCGCTTCATCCGCTCTTCTTGTCACTTTCTTCGACGCAACAACGGGTGGCGGCTCATTTTCACACCGACTGGGATTCAATTGAAATTTTCAAATTGTCTAAAATGTATGTTTGCTTAATATTTTTATTTTACATTACACAGATTTGGCGGTTGTTACACTCATTAATTGAGTTATAACAGAGAAATTCATTCGATGTCGAACGAGCGTGCGTGAGCTTGTGAGTGCGAAACAAAGTGGCATCTGCGACGACGCGGCAGCGTCGGTTCATCGGTGACGATGACAGTCGGGCTGAGCGACGACGACGGCGCCTTGTTTCCATTGACGATTGAAAACATTGTTTACAAACTTCGCCTGAAAATTTCAATTGAAATTGAAAATGTAGGGCCCTGATTGGGTGAGAGAAAATTTAACAGAACGAAAAGAAATTATCTGCAGGTTGAAGCGATTTTCAGTTATCATGAATCGCTACTCTCGAAAGAAGTGCTGGAGGGGAAAAGTCTTCCTCAAGCAAAATAGTGAAAATAAGCTTTCCCGCCGCCGTGAGAATAGCCATATTTCGTATCGCTGAAACGAAAATTACGAACCCTGGTCACACCATTTACACCTCAGTATAATCCGCCAAAGGCTTGACGCATTACCGTGTCAACACCGATAATCCATTATTGCAGAAGACAGAAACAGCCTTCCGTAGCATGAAATCGAACAGGGCCCCAGGGGTCGATCGCATATCAGCTGAGATGCTAAAAGCTGACCCCGTAGTATCCGTACAACTACTGCATCAATTAGTCTGCAACACATTGGAAACCGCGACATTTCCGGCTGACTGGATGCAAGGCGTCTTAGTAAAGGTACCCAAAAAGGGTGACCTGACTGTATGCGATAATTGGCGGGGCATCATGTTACTGTGTATCGTTCTCAAAGACCTCTGTAAAGTGATCTTTAACCGGATACAGGAGAAGATTGACGCAACTCTCCGATGGCAGCAAACAGGATACCGTGCCGGAAGATCTTGTGTGGACCATATTGTTACGTTCCGTATCATTCTGGAGCAAATCAATGAATTCTAAGAGTCTCTCTACCTGGTGTTTTCCACTGTCTCAACCACGGAAACATGTGGGAAGGCGTCAAGGGTCTCCCTGAGAAAATCATCGGCCTCATTTAAGCACAGTACAGGGCATTGACGTGCAGAGTACTGCACAACGGTGTTTTGTCCGATCCTATCTGGGTCGTTGCTGGAGTGAGGCAAGGATGTATACTATCACCGCTACTGTTCCTCATCGTAATCGACGAGATCCTGGTAGGTACGATTGACCGTGAGCCAAACCGTGGATTGCTGTGGCAGCCCATTACCATGGTGCACCTAAATAACTTCGAACTGGTTGATGACGTTGCTTTTCTAGCTCAGCGGCGCTCTGATATGCAGAGTAAGCTCGATGATCTTGCCAATCGCTCTTCAGCGGCAGGTCTTACTTACCATCAACGTCAACAAGACCAAATCCTTGGATGTGAACACGGTCAACCCTTCCAACTTTACGGTAGCTGGGCAATCAGTGGATAATGTTGAAAGCTTCCAATATCTTGGTAGCCAAATGGCGGCCGATGGTGGCACCAAGATCGACATAGGTGCACAGATCCAAATTTGAGCAATTTGTATGGAAATTTCAGCATGTTGCGCTCCGTCCCGAAAGGGATATGCCAGGGAAACCTGGTGTGTATCAGTGGAGAACACTCAACGGCTGCAGGTCTTCATCAATAGTTGCCTGCGGTATATAATTCGTGCATGGTGGCCTCACAATTGGATCTCCAACGTGGAGCTCCATCGTCGATGTCATCAAAAGCCGATAGCGACAGAAATTCGGGAGCGAAAGTGGAGGTGGGTCGGTCACACTCTACGTAGGGGCGGAAACGAAACCTGCAAACAAGCGTTAGACTGGAACCCAGCAGGACAATGCAGCAAAGGCAGACCCAGAGGCTCATGGCGGCGCAGCCTCAATAACGAAATCAAGCAAGTTGATACAAATTTGACCTGGCCACAGGTCAAGCAAGGCACCACTGTGGGTGCCCAGGACTGAAAGAAGAGAGAGAATAGAGACCCAAAATCTATCAGAGTCAAATAAGTTTGCTTTTGAGACAGACCAATAGTTATTTTTTGCTTCGCAGTGCAATGGATATGCAAATTCACTCCTTTTTCAATATACATCTATTTATGAATAATGCTGTGCACAGCATTATTCTCTTAGCATCATATATTTCATCATCCTTTAAACAAAACAACTTAATGCCTTCCCATTATTACATCAGCCAAAATCCTGCTAAACATTAGTGCCACTCACGCACGTTAGACGTTAGTTTTAGCTAGTGCAACGCGTCCTCACCATGAATTGACGGTTTACAACGAATTACCACTCACATTTGGCGGTATGGTATGGTGGCAGAAAGAAGTAAACGTTCGAATGGATGGAATGCAGCCTATCCAGCTTTAAAAGTGGATGTAGTTAGTATAACACAGTGACGATTGCGTTATTTTGAAAATGCATTTTTTTTTCTTTGGTAATATAAACACACTTTTTATTTGGATAACCAACCCTCCCTTCTTGATGCTATACTTATTTTAAACATTTACTTTGATTTTATTATGTACCATCGTTGCGGGTGACAATGGGTCAGAGAGGCGAGATTGGGTCAAAACATTATCTGAAACATCTCATCAAATATTGCTAATCGAATCAAAAATGTATGGTGTCATCCTCGTAGTTGCCAGCAGCTTCTGTCGAAAAATTAGGTTTCGAAAGCAATCAGGTTATTATTAATAAATCATCGAAAAAAGCTTGAAAATAAGGCCTTTTTTAAAATGCCACTAAACTTTTTTTATGGATTTTTTAAAAATGTTTTTAATCAAAAAATGACTACTCCTACAAAAAAAGTGTTGTATGGGTGATTATCACAAAATAAGTAAAATTTTAAGAAAAAAATACTAAAAAAATCCAAAATGAGCCCTACACTGAAAAAAATCATTTCTAAAAATTCAAAGTTGATTTAAAAAAAACACCATTTTTGATTTTGATGAAATTTTGTCTCAAGACAGGTAATTATGTTCCCTACCAACCGTCCATACATCACAAGATAGGCACTTTTAAGGAAAAAAAGTTTTTCCAACAAAAACTTTTTCATGTCCAAATTATTATTTTTTCAGTGTCTTTTTTTAAAAACAAACTAAACCAGTGAAGGTTGTCTAGTAATCTCAAAATGCAATGAAACTTATTGTGTCATATGCGACAATGCAATGCACCCATATTCACGCAGCAGCACTCTAGAAGTACGAAACAATATACAATTAGAACACGCATTTCATACGTGCTGCTGTAATTTCTACCCAAACGTTTCTACCCCATGTTCTTACCTAATATTAGGTAAGGCTATTTATTAGATTCGAACTACCTAATCGAAAAAAAAAAACAAATCAAGAGTTGTACCTAAAGCAAATATGAATAAAACAAGAAAATGAATCGGTATCATTCAACGTGTTACTTCTCTTTGGTTATTAAAGGCAGTTCTGAAAAGTAATGGATCAATCGTATAAATCAAAATTCAACAAATTCAAGTGCAGTGCAAAAATAAACAATCCAAAGTGCAACCGTCATAATCTACGGGGCATGTCATTAAGATTGATAGATAAAATTCATTCCATGGGATATACACATGAAATCGACGAATCGATGAGTATTTGTGAGTCATGTCGTGGATTGATAAGTCACAACAGAAGCCCGAATACGAAAAAACGCCGATCGGATGGAAACGACGAAACTATGCAACCATCATTTAGTGGGCAGCAACATCATGATGTTCCAGAACCAGAACCGTCAACGAGTGGTCAACAAATCGAACATGAGCTGGGTAAGTAAGCCTTCAACGTGTTAGCTTCTTTTATATAACTCATTTTGCAGCTCATTGCAAAACTACATTTTTCAGTATTCTTCGTATTTATCCAACCCGGCAAGCCTCGTTGGATAAATGTACTACTTGTGCGAAAAAAAATCATTTTTGCAACTCGTTGCATAAATAACTATCATTAACTTCCCACTGTATTCATTATTATATTGTTAACCTTAACTTTTATCTTACAGATATGGTACACGCATAAAAATCCGTTCCAGTATTCGGGAACAAGAAGTCACAAATTATGGAACCCGCGTCTCCTTCATCATCGTGATTTAGTTCATGCAAACGTTATTCGGTAAACCTGACTTTTCGAGGACAGGTCTTAAATTTCAGAACACAGTTCATGCCTACTTCACTCCCCATACTAATTTGGTAACGCATGCAATAATACGAACTAAAATCACGGAGCTAAGAACCCTGAAAATCATTTTCGTGATTTTGATCACAAAATCTGGAACTCGGTTCATGCGCCCTGTCAGCCGCATAAACAAACATCCACACGGGTAGTCGCACAAGTGCCGCGCAAAGGAGTCTAGTAGTCTTTTGCAGAGTTTTGGTGTCCAGTTTTCAGCGAAAAACGGTTTTTAATTCGAAAAGCAAATTACTATTGATTGCTTATAATGTTAGTGAGTGATTGTGGTGGTTTTTCTGATGATTGAGAGTGAAAGTGCGTCTCGGATTCCCCGGAATGCTGACACAAACAGATGGCGGGATTCTCACTGTTGCGCCCTGCCTAAGATACTATGGATTTTTAATCAGATTTGGAAATGCCATGTAAGTACGGTGTTAACAAAGTATTATGCAACTAGATGCCCCGGCAAACGTCGTACTGCCTGCCTACTACGTTGTTTGACATGTAGTTGTCTAAGGTTCTGTAGAGAAGTGCCCCTAAAATTTTCCCGATTTTACTACTTTCCCGGTTATTTATTTTTCGTACGAACATGTCGGAGTACTCCTCGAATGCATCAGTGATAGAATTATGGTGATCCGTTGACTCATTTTCTAGCCAAATCGTGGAAATGTCTAAATTGTGCCGAAGATATATAATGTCTAAAATTCGTCTGATGCAGTGTCCAGACCATGAAGTGCATTTTTATTTGCTTTCAATTTGCAAAAAATATCAGACCGTGAACAACGATCCTCTTGCCGTGATTTGATTCACAATTGCCGGAACGATTATTGCAGACCATGAACTAGTTCTAATTCCCGTGATTTGTGTTCCCACGCGTGTGAACTAAACACCATGTACCGTGAACTAGGTTCAATATATGCGAACAAAAACCATAGATATCTGAATACATTTCACGATAATATGGTTTTTGATCTTGAGCTGGTGCGTTACTCAGGCGTTACATTTTTGTGGCGGAACAGGATTCACGAGAACGCGATTTTTATTCATGGTGTATTTTCGTAAACGAAAATCGTGCTTGTTCCGAATAACGTGACTGGTTGTGGACGGTTTTCGGAACGGATTTTTATGCGTGTACCATCTATTCCATCATTGGAGTCAATTCCGTCAACAGATCAACTACAGGGTCCCCATAATATTGAGAAGTTTAATACCATTGCTGAAACATTGAGTTTATCGCCAATCTCATCTAGAAACATGAGAAGTATGGAATATCGCATAAACAAATCATTGCAGATTACGAAAGCAGTTTGAAAAAATATCTTCGGAATAGATTCAACGGATGTTGGCAAAGTGGAGGCGTATGACGAGATAATTATGCAGTTAAAGGCAAGGTTGCGACCATTCATTTGCAAAGATTTACATTCATTTGCTATTATCTCAGTTCAGAAGCATGCTATCGAAAAACAGTGTATGGATGAATTTAACCTTGTGGTTTTATCTGAAAGTTTGCCGAATAACATTGGGGTCGCAAACGTATACCAAAGTCGTGAGCGAGCTGTGAAGGCAACTCTCCACGCGGTGAATGTAAATTTCATTCACGCTGTGGAAAGTTGCCTTCACAGCTCGCTCACGACTTTGGAGTGCGTGTGCGACCCCAATGTCATTCGGCAAACTTTAAGATAAAACTACAAGGTTAAATTCATCCATACATTGTTTTTCGATAGCATACTTCTGAACTGAGATAATAGCAAATGAATGTAAATCTTTGCAAATGAATGGTTGCAACCTTGGTTAAAGGATAAGTTCAATCACCCTACAACTGACAGAAGCGAACAGATTAAAATACTATCTGTACTTCCTAAGGGGCTGTCCATAAACCACGTGGTCATGAGGGGGGGGGGGGGGGGGGGGGGGGTTCGGCCAATGACCATTTTGTATGGACAAATAAAATTTTTTGTATGAACTAATGACCACGCGGGGGGGGGGGGGGGGGGGGTTGAAAAGTCCCAAAAAAATGACCACGTGGTTTATGGACAGCCCCTAAGTCTTGGTCGGTAAATAAAATCCCAAGAGAGTTTAACGCACCAATGTATATGGCGAGGCAGGTGAAGGATCTTGTTTATGAACAGGGTATTCTTTGTACCACCGAAAAAAGAAGGGGGCATGGTATTGATGACGATACAAAACAAATAGTAAGAGAATTTTTTGATGATAATGATATCAGCAGGCCAATGCCAGGAACAAATGATTTTGTTTCTGAGGTTCGAAATGAAAAAAAAACAACAAGTTCAAAAACGACTTTTGATGATGTCGCTCAAAGAGGCTTATATGATTTTTGTAGATATGTACAAAACTGTGAATATTGGTTTCACAGTATTTACACAGTTGCGACCAAAGCATTGTATTTTACTTGATTCTACTGGTATACATAATGTATGCATATGTACTATTCATGAAAATGTAAATTTAATGTTCAACAGAATAAGAATTGTGTCACAAGATGAAATAATACAAAAAATGCTTTGCGATATTTCCACCAGAACAGATAATTGCTTTTTCCGTGCTTGTGAAAAGTGTGCTTGTAATGAACACATTGAAGAGGGACTTACATTGATATTAGAATCAAATGACAAAGAAGAGATTATATTTCAGCAGTGGTTGAATACTGATCGCTGTAATTTAGAAACGATTATTAAACCTGTTGATAAATTTGTTCCGTATCTTGTTGATAAAATTGACAAACTTATAACACACGACTTTATTCATAAACAACAATCATCATTTCTCAGAAATAAAAAAGATACATTAAAGGATGATGAAATTCTTGCGATTTGTGATTTCTCTGAAAACTATTCATTCATAATTCAAAACGCTGCTCAAGGATATCATTGGAACAACTCGCAAGCAACAATACACCCATTTGAAATATACTATATGAAAGATAATAAACTTGTAAATGTTAGCTTCATTATCATATCGGAAGTAATGGCTCACGATACAGTTGCGGTCCAGTTGTTCATCTCAAAAATGATAGATTTTATGAAACAATTAACGAACTTTTCTAAAATTTATTTTATGTCTGATGGGGCAGCATCACAATACAAAAATAAGAAGAACTTTGCTAGTCTATGTAGATTCCAGTCAAAGCATGCATTAAGAGCAGAATGGCATTTTTTTTTGCAACGTCCCACGGTAAAGGTCCATGTGATGCTATTGGTGGCACTCTCAAGCGAATGGCAAAGAGAGCAAGTCTTGCTCGAGATTATGGAAATACCATAACAACTCCACGAGAGTTATATAACTGGGCAGTTGTACAGACAGATAAAAATATAACTAAATTAAATTTCTGTTACGTATCCACTGAACAGTACATTGAAATGTCAGAAGATCTCGAAGAAATATATAATAACGCCAAAACAATACCAGGCACTCAGAAATTCCATAGTTTTTTGCCTATTCCTGGCGACAAAGTAAAGGCAAACAGGTATTCTAATTCAGAAGATGAACCAAAAATATTTAGTATGATCGGAAAAAAATAGAAAAGAACATGTTTGAAATTGGCTCTAAGACACCTATATATATATATTTGAAAAATTCATTATTATAAATACAGTCGAACCTCCATGAGTCGATGTTCCTTGACTCGATATCGACTCATGGAGGTAAATTTATCCATACTGAAAAATAATTTCCGGGTTACTATGATGGTCCCCACAAAAAGCTTCCCAAAGGATATTTGTTCCACAACTCGATATTTCCTTGAGTCGATGGTCCCTTCAATATCGACTCATGGAGGTTTTACTGTAATTGTATATTTAAAAGTGCACTTCAATACATATTGCGATCAAACATTACATTTCCTAAGAAAATACATTTGTAATATTTTGAAGTTTTTCATGTATAGGAAAACCCTTCCAAATGATTGAATAAATAACACAAAATCTCCTAGAAAATTGAGTTTCATTGGATTCTGGGATTGTTATGGCCTTCACTGGTTTTATTGTTGATAACAAAATACACTGAAAAAAAAATCATTCGAACAAGAAAAAGTTTTTGTTAGAAAAACTTTTTTTCCTTAAAAGTGCCCATCTTGTGATGTATGGACGGTTGGTAGGGAACATAATTACCTGTCTTGAGACAAAATTTCATCAAAATCAAAAATGGTGTTTTTTTTTAAATCAACTTTGAATTTTTAGAAATGATTTTTTTCAGTGTAGGGCTCATTTTGGATTTTTTTCAGTATTTTTTTCTTAAAATTTGACTTATTTTGTGATAATCACCCATACAACACTTTTTTGTAGGAGTAGTCATTTTTTGATTAAAAACATTTTTAAAAAATCCATAAAAAAAGTTTAGCCCTTTTCAAAAGTCAGTCGAGAAAAAAAATAGAAAAATGAGTATGCAAAGTGGCTTATCTGGGCAAGGTCTACACACCAAGAAAGTTTCGTTGTAATCTGAGAGGGTGCTGCCAACATTTGTTCGAGTTGGCGCGAAATGCGTCAGTAGTATCAACCTTGTCCAGAACTTAAATTACGTGCTTCGTTGTCAATGCGGAACAAATTCAGTTCTCTTGACCCCTTCGAAGGGGTGACATTGGGTCAATTTTTATGCACTTCTAATTTTAAGGAAAATTGATGAACTCCAAATATGTTTTCATTACTTGTGCATGCGTTACCAAGGATCATATTCCAGTGAGCAAAGCACTTTTTCATGCAAAGAAGCAAAAGATATTGAACAATGAATGTGGAAGTATGCATTTTTGACCCATTCTCACCCCCAACGACGGTAAATATGAATGGAATAAATTGCATTAACCCTTTATAAGGCCGAGAAAACTAGAAGCACAGACAAACATACGTAACACTCTTCAAAACGGCTTGGCACATGCATTTAACGATCAATTCAAATTTCATTTGATTTGCGCGATAGTCCCACCAGATGCGCTAGTGTTCGATCGCTTTGACGTTTGCCAGTGTACACGCTGCTGAATGATGCAAACGAAAATTACAGGAAATTTGTGTAGCAGTGTGCGTGTCAATAAAACGGCAAATCGAAATCCATCATGGCCGACAGTGTCGCGCGCGGTTCTACCACCAGGGGCAGTGTGCTCATGAAAATGACACCGGGCAAAAGTTTTTGATGAATTTCCTCTAAGAGCTACGTCTGTTTGTCTGTGCTAGAAGAGTTGTCAACGCATACTATCATAGAAATGATTATATACAATATACATGATTACATGTACAAAACAATTTTTTTGCTACTCCGTCCTATGATTTCTATTTTTATACTTGCCTTTTAGGTGTCGTAACGGCCTACTTTTCTTCACTAAATCAAAGAGTTGCATTATGATTCATAATGCAACTCATTTGGGTTGCATTATGAGTCATAATGCGATTGTGTGATTGTAAACCAAAGTAAATTAGATTCTATCGTTTTTTTATCATTGCAAAAAATTTTGTTTGCAACTCGTTGCAAAACTCGATTTTTACAGCACTCGTCATATTTATCCAACTCGGCAAGCCTCGTTGGATAAATGTACAACTCGTGCTGTAAAAATCATCATTTTGCAACTCGTTACATAAATAACTATTATTTGAAAGAAACTCTCAAAAATCTAGGTGGCAATATAGTTGCCACTGCCCTTTCAGGCCACCAGCGCTGGTGGCAATATTCTTGCCACTGCCCGTTTAGGGTACTTTTCTTCTTTTGACTTCGACAAAAGAGGTTTTAGAGTGGATTAGGGCTTAACCCATAATATAAACTGTGTTGTTCAGCTCATGTCAACCCATAATTTGATTATTTCTTAAAATATTTACCAAATCTAAAACTTTTCAATAAGTTTGAGCTTATTTTCTTCGCGGTCAAATTTAGCCATTTTTGAGAATACAAATGGCTCCCAAATTGTTGTTAAAGCTTTGTTTAGCACCAAAAAAATACCAGGCGTTGTTGGTAATCCCAATTTTGCGTAAACCAAAAAAAAAAGTTCGAAATAAATTGTTACAACACAGATAAAAATACAAACAAGGTGGCAATATAGTTGCCACTGCCTTATAAAGGGTTAAGGTTTAGAAAATGTTTATTAAATTAAATCAAACCTGTTTTTTTATAATTACATTTATTCATTTCTTTTTTGTCCCATCACTCTTTGACTGATCGAGGGGAGGGGGGAATAAAAAGCATATAGGGTAATTTTCCAATTGTTGCACGGCTAAAAACTCGCCTACCGTCGTGCAGGGCTACTTTTGAAATGCGGGGCTACTTTGGACACTTTTGAATATTAATTTTTTGCATTCAAAATATGGTTTGATGTCTTTGGGACTATTATGAAGCAATAGTTTTCCCTTCATTTGGTTGAAATTATTTTTCAAACAGACTGTTTATTGCTTGTCAGAACGCAAAAAACCATCGAATAAACCAATAAAATATACATAACGAATCAGAACATTTGGTCTGTAAGCATTGTTTCTACAGTTCATAAATTTCAAAGGGTTGATCAATTTATTCAAAATGTATTAACGTAGCATATACAATCGAATATTTCAGTTGACAACTGCCCTTCGTGCGCGACACACGGCTTTTCGCATAATACCGGTTCACTCGTAAATCAAGTTTTTGTGGCCCCTGTTGCGAAATTGTTGCGAAAGGCTTTTGCACTCGACGCAAAATGTCTTCGTTCAGGAAGAACACCCTGGTCGTGGATTTCTCCGGTCTTCCAAAACGTCCGTATTTGGATCAGATCGAGAAATTCCTAAAGGAATTCATCAAGATTGACATGGCCGACGTAAAGAGCATTCAATTGCACAACCTAAAAAATTGTGTCTACATTGAAATGATCAACGACGGAATAGCCCCGCGCCTGCACAAGCTGCATCATCTTCAGCACTGCTTCACCCACGAAGGGGTATCACACTATGTCCCTGTTTACGTGGATGGCCACCACGACAGTGAGAATCCTCGATCTTCCACCCGATGTATCGAACACCACGATCACCAAGCACATGCAGCAGTACGGGAAGGTAATTTCCATCCAAAACGAAGTCTGGAAGGACTTTTTCCCAGGAGTACCTAATGGAGTCAAAATAGTCCAAATGCGGATGGAGAAAGCGTTACCGTCAACAATAGTCATCGACAACCACAGCACACTTATCAACTTCCCCCCTGACCGGTCGGCACCGACTGTGCGTGTCGATAGAAAGAAACAAAACCGAACACCAACAAACGATACCAATGACCAAAACAGAAACGACAACAACCAACACTCTCAACCCGTTCATTGCAATACAGTTGAACCACAATCGACGCGGACCGAAGAATCAGACTCCAGCGAATCGGAATCGGACAGCGTACATGAGAAAAACAATAACACCGACGACAACGACGACGATCATCATAACGAGCTCGAACATGGGAAGCGGCGGTTGTCAACAGAAGCAGATGGAGAAAGAGCCGAAAACGAATCAAAGCGTACCTGCAGTCAGGGTGGCCCCGATTCAGAATGGAGAATTTACAACACCAGATCGAGAAAAAATAAATAATTGATTAATGTTAAAAAATACCGTGAAATGTAAAGAATGTAATTTATATGGGATTACCGACACGAATGCACCCCTTGGTGTAAAGTGTCGTAAATAAAAAAAAAATCGAATATTTGTATCGTTATCTATCTATATACAGAGTGTTAGGTTCCTGAGTGCAAACTTTTTAAAGGGCGATAGAGGACCATAAATGGTGAAAAAAATTGTTCTACGCATATGGTCAAATCTCAACCGTTACGTAGTTATTGAACTCCCCATGTTTTTTACTCTTATTGCCTTAGCTGGCTATAACTTTAAAATGGTCAAACTTATCGCTGTTTTTTTACCCTTATTCGAAAGATTATTGAATTTTCTATCAAATGACATTTTTCAACCGATTGGTTAAGTTCAATAACTAAGTTTTCTAGAGCAAAATAGCTAAAAATAGCGTGTTTTAATTTGTTTTTGTCAATTATCTTTGAAAAATGCGTAATAAATTAAAATTCTTTCATTGGCAAAGTTGTGGCCCCTGTTCTAATCTACAATTCGTTCTTTGATGCCAAACTTCTTACTCTTATCATTTTCTTGCAATTTTGATTTAAATGTGCGGCACAGTGCGCAAAAAGGTGCTTACCATGACGATTGCAAATTTATGATCTGAAATGCGACGTTTAAATCAAAATTGCAAGAAAACGATAAGAGATAGCAGTTTAATGTCAAAGAACGAATTGTAGAGTGGAACAGGGGCCACAACTTTGCCAAAGAAAGAATTTTAATTTATTACACATTTTTCAAAGATAATTGACAAAAACAAATTAAAGCACACAACTTTAAGGCGATTTGCTCTAGAAAACTTAGTTATTTAACTTAACCAATCGGTTGAAAGATGCCATTTGATAGAAAATTCAGTAATCTTTCGAATAAGGGTAAAAAAACAGCGATAAGTTTGACCATTTTAAAGTTATAGCCAGCTAAGGCAATAAGAGTAAAAAACATGGGGAGTTCAATAACTACGTAACGGTTGAGATTTGACCATATGCGTAGAACAATTTTTTTCACCATTTATGGTCCTCTATCGCCCTTTAAAAAGTTTGCACTCAGGAACCTAACACCCTGTATATAAAAATGAGTTTGAAGTTCCTTTGAGGCAACAAAACTCAAGAACGGGTGGACCGATCAGCATGAGTCCTGCATAGTTCGATTCGTATTCGTGGTGGCTGTGTTTATATGTATAAAAAGTTATGAAAATCAACTCAAAAAGTTGGAAAATTGATTAAGTACTGATTTTTATGAGCTGGGAAGAAAATCAACATGATCGAAATCAAACCAATCTAGAGTGCGATGCCTAAATGAGCTTAAAGCCTGTATCCGCAATAATCGGGACACAGAAATACAGCTGTAAATATGTAATAGATACATTAAAATTGCTCAAATTTGGCCTAATAACATCTTATAATGTGTTCATTTCACCGACAAAATTTCATGTGAATCGTACAGTACTTTTTTTTTTGTAGCAATGAAAGAGTAAAACGTGCGCCATTGAATTTTGTACAGCCCCTAGTTTTGCTTGCCAGCACTGCAACTTTTGAATTTGGCAAAGGAAATGGTTGAAATTTTGAACACAAACCTCTCAATCTACATTCGTTGCATAGGCAAAATTTCAAAAAAATCGATGCACTATCAACAATTTTATAGTCGAAACATGTATTGGGACTGAACGCGATTTTAGCCCCTCAGACAGCAATTAATCAGCACCCTTTACTGTTTCGATTGTACTATTGAAAGTAATATACCAATAATCATAACATTTCGCAGACATAATATACACATAATCAACTACCTTCTGTGAAAATTTCATGAAAATTGGCAGAGAAATTCAAAAGTTATGAATAGGCAAACATCGCACATGAAAAACCCGGAAAATTTTCCCTAACACTCACCTCTATCAACACCAGTAGCTTTCAAACCAGATGATAAAAGTTTATGAAATTTTGCAAGAAAGTGTCTCTATAAGTATCATAACTGCTAACGAAATTTCATAATTATCGTCACAGAACTTTGAACTGTAGCGTAAATTAACCATCTACCATGCAAATGAAAATTGGTCATGATTGTACAAAATGCTTAAAACCACGTCTGTTTGTTTTTCATCCACTGTTAAAAGTAATGCATCGATTTTAATTAAATTTGGCACAAATAATAAACATACACCAAAGAGTTCTCATGAGAGGCTGCAGCCAATTATTTGACCAATTTTACCGATTTACTACAAAGCTACAGCCGTACTTCTGTGTCCCGATTATTGCGGATACAGGCTTTAAATCTGTCAAACCACCACAAGATAGGCAAGACAGAGTTTGCCGGGACAGCTAGTACATTATAAATGACCGTTTCACCTAAATAAATTATTGATGGCCCCTTTTTTCAGGCTATCTATATAGCAATATCACGCTGCTCATAATACAAAAGGTAGCCCAGAACCATCCTAAAACGCATTTCTTTATTGATATCATGTCTGATATAGTATACTACAGTATTGGTACAAAGTTGTTTTTTAAATACCCTTGGAATTTGAAATGCAGTTTTGTTATAGATACAAATGTCCAAAGTAGCCCCCATCCGGTTCTATATGAGATGTGTCCGATTGGTGTATGAACAACTTTTTTGTATATTGATGGATTTAGTGCAAATTTTGCATACATCCTACATACATACTCATGATTATTATGTGTAAAAATTGTGGAAATCCATTCACTACTCTGGGAGTTATGTCATAAAGTTGAAAACCATGAAAAAGTGTAAAAAGAAGCCCCGCACGACGGTATTGTTGTACACTCCATGTTATTCTTATGAGGTGTGCAATAGTTGGCGAATTTTTAGCCGTGCAACAATTGGAAAATCACCCTTATCTGAAAATATTCATATTTTTTTGTAGTGAATATAAAACCTCAACGAAGCTGCATATGAAAGCCTTAGGTATAAGCTGTATCACAAAAAAAATGAAAAAGTTTCATCGAGTACATATTGAGATATAATGTTTTAAAAATGTCTTCAAAAATCTTATAAGTTTTACTAAAAGTTCTATAACTTTCAGAAAACTTATTCGATCTCGCTTAAAATTTGACCAATGGAGCTTAAATATATGATTCATGATTGGTAAAAATTTCAGCGTTTTTGAATTGACGTATAAAAAAGTTATTAACATTTGAATGAAAAATTTTTTTGAAAAAAAAATGCTGTACGGACAATTCTGGAGCTCGATTTGAATAGGTCGTATGTACATTTTTCGATATAAAATTCGATCAGTTTATTTAAGTTATTGTAGCAATATGGAAGATATTTTGGAGACTTTTAATGATGGAACGGAAAGCCTGTTTTGTGATGATTCTGCTGTATGCATTAACTTTGTTCAATTTCAACGGTTTTTGCTATAATAAGTGAATCCAACTGATCGAATTTTTAATCGACAAAAGCACATACGACCTTTTCAAATCGAGCTCCAGAATTGTTTGATACACTGCACAGTGGGAAAAAATGGACCCAAAATCGCAACTTTTAGAAGCCGCTGGTTTGGAAAAGCATCAAATACCTATTTCTATGTAAAAAATGACAAGCAATCGAATGGTGGTGGTCTCGTTTTGTGCAGACCACGGGAAAGGTCCCATTTCGCCCCATTTTGCCCTTTTTTGCACTATTTTAATGCAAAACATAACAAAGTATCAAAGATAAACCTCTGCCGCCGACATATAACCCGGGAAAACGTTAAACACTATAGTAGAGGTTGTTCTCAATTGAAGTGGAACATTTCCGTGCTGACCAGATCACTATAACGCCCCATTTCGCCTCACACTACTTATTAATTATGAAAAAAATAGTTTTATCCATGGATTTTCAAGCAGTTTTCGATGTTTCCATTCAAATCATAGCAATCATGATGCAAATATTCTTAAACAACTGGATAGAGTTGATTTTCACCATGGCAGAGCACGAGTTGTGGCTTACTTTGCCCCAATTCTCCCTTATGTTCATGTTTCGGTGGTAAATTTTACCAAAAAGCATATGAAGATCTCCGCTAACGATCTGTATTCTATTCTGCTATTCTGCTATTATCAACGCATCCCCTGGCTTTCGCCCATCTGCGTTGTCTTTTCACTAGGCAATACGTCTACCAATTGATGTTTATGGGCTTGCCGGACCAAGTCATGTAGCTAAGCCAAACACCCCACCTACACTGAAAAAATATTTTGTTGCATTGTACGAAATCGCTCGTCCGGTTTACGAATGCCATTCGTTGTTTTCTGCAACGAAAAGATTCGTAGTGTGCCTAAGTTCGTTTCGTAAAACAAACACTCCGACACAATAAAACAGATTTTTTCTGTCTCTTTTTTTTTCGGACCGACATAAATCATGTTAAAAAAAATAGCACGCGTAGGGTATCGGGATGCTTCGTTGGCATAGTCCCCTCGTTCGGCCTATCTTAACGTTACCCAAAAACTCAAACAAACATGCCGAACTGGATATCGGAAAAGCTTTGCGCCAAACAACTGCAACATTTCGTTTCAATTTTATCACTTTGGAGTATTAAAATTGTATGAAAATGTCACTTTGTTTAGCTTTTGTAGAAGCCATGATTCTTCGGCTTAGTGGGTAGTCTATACACATGATCATAAATGGCATGATTCTGGAATATTTCGAATTGCCTTTTCAATAACTGAACATTTTATGCGACGGTCAAAGATGCTAGTTTGAATTTGTATGTTTGTTTTTAACGAATAATAACTATTTTACAAATTACATGTGGGCCGAATATTGAGGACATATTTTTCACTATGTACCCAAATCTTGGCCCATCAGTAAAGTGACGTCAAAAATACCGATAAAGTGACGCCAACAACATTGCTTGCGTAAGAACCAGAAAGAACGAACAGAAAAATAGATTTTGTGTGCGGTGACTGTAAAAATATAACACAATAATCGGGTTGCATTGTTTTCGTTACTAAAAAAAGAAAGAACTTTAGTTTAAGTGATTTATTTATAGTTTTTTTGAAAATTTGGCTCCGAAAATGTAATTTGAAAGTATGATTGGTGAACAAACAGAGATAATACCTCAGCAGAAATATTGAAAAAATGAGATAATAAGTGGTTCTAGTGCATGGAAAGCAATAGGCCAACGTTGTATCCACTAATAGGCCAATTTTTGTACCATAGACCAACGTTGCATACCATCGCATCGAATCTTTTCAACTTAATTAAGTAAATTCTTGAATATCTGCATTAGTTTACTTCCAATTGGTGAAACATGCATTGCCTAGAGTACGTAATAGGGTCAACATATTATTTCTAGTGTTATTGATTCATGACTTATGGTCAAAATTGTCAAGGTGGTTTGCAAATTAGGCCAAGGAATGATCCATATACCCTATATCAGCTTGGTTTTCACAGGCTCCGGACACGCATCTTCTGATTGATACCTACCAGTGCTAGACATCCATCTGTAGGCGCTTGTTGAAACCGTTCGGAAACAACCAGAACGCTTTCCACTATGATTCAATTTATAAATAACTTTTACTTCCAACTGAGAGCATGCTTCCTTTCCTCTTCTCGCACACGCACCGTCATATGCACATGAAAACGGGTTGCTTTTTTGTCTCTGCGCTCCACTCAAACATCAGTGATGACTGCAAAGCTTTGATGCATTCTACGAAACGAAATTTTATTTTTACGCATGGTTAGTAAAAAACGTTTGACATTTGTTTATTTTGTTTCATTCTACAAAGTGGGAGCTAAAATCTACGAATGAGCAAGTTTGACGTCTGTCGGATTCGTGATTTCGTACATGATACAACTCCATTTGTACTGTTTCAGCGTGGTGGTACGAATGAACCGTACATTTTACGCAAATTGCTTTCAATTTACGAAAACTGGTTTTACGAAGCATATTCGTTGAGCTTTTACGAAAGTATTTTATCAGTGTACAACTGTTGGGTAGGCACCATTGTCCCGCCCACTGGTCTTTTACAGCTAGTTGTAGGTGCATGTGTGCGTGTAAGTATTGGAGTGTGTGTGTCAGTGTTGGTGTATTGTAGGCGCCAACTCGTTCTAATCCACTCTGATAGCTAACACCCTATTGAACCATTACCCTTAAATTTGGCAATCTATGAAATAGAATGAGTTAAACGCCTGTAAAAAAAACAGTCAGTTAAATCAAACAAGGAATATTAGTATTAAAGCGAAGAAACAACGAATCAACGCCCCGAACCTCGAGAGCACAAACCCCAAGAACCAAATGACAGGCAGCGCCGATAAGTCGATCGACTGGCCACCATCAGTGAATAACCAATCGAGTAAACCCCTCAGCACAAACTGCCACCAGCTCTCCCGACCTACGCCCAACAAATCCGAGGCACAGCCCAGCCTTAGCTTCACCTTAAAACCAAAATCTAGATTACAGAGCACAATACTTCCCAAGTAACCACGCAGCTCGAGCCGCAAATCACGCACAACACGGCACAAATAAGACAAACACTACCACGCCCGTACAACCGAAACCGACCTAGAGTAGAGAAGGGTCTCTTTCCACTCCAACCCGGACTCAAATGCACCCACAGGGCAGCGCACCTCACCCACACCGCACTCATCCATGCATCACTGTCCGAGCCGGTCACCTGGGTTGAGTCTATCTGCATGACCTCGCCCAACCCGTAACGCAGAGTTTAAATCCCTCTCTTGCATTACAAAGTACTCCCTCTTCCCAAAAATCTGTGCGTGGTATAAATGAGATCTTAAGGCTGAAGAAATCGTCACCAATACAACCGCCAACACTGAGCACTCAATGATGTCGGCCTTATCAACGACGACCCCCTCAGTCCCAAACCCAATTATCCCACACTACCCAAGTAACCACCCTGCTGTAGCCGTAAGCACCGCACGCACAAAGCATACACACACCGACACGCAACACCCCACACAAACCACCAAGGCCGAACAAAAGCGGAAAGCGGTGCCACCACTGCTGAATCACGACTTTTTCAGTATAATTCAGCAATCGTAGATCCATTCCTCGACCCTACTCAGCCCTAACGGTCCATAGCAATGCCTGTCAATATATGCGCCTCACACATGCAACCCCTACACCCTAACAGTATGGTCACTTGGGTATGCCTGGGTTTTGACATGATGGTCAGGGATCACAGCCATCAAAACGTTCCACACTTTATCAGGGCTTACGACCTGTAGACATGATGATTTCTCAATAGTTTCAAGCTCTTTCGGACCTTCCGCTATTGGAGACCATCATGGCTAGCGGTGTTAAGATCTCCGCTAACGATCTGTATCTATAAAAAATCGTTCAATATTTTAGGGAAGATGATCCAAAATGAGGGTGGAACATTTTCATGTTGCCCATATCACTATAATGTCCCATTTTGCCCCATATTCCTTAAAATCTATTAAAATGACTTTTTTTAAGTTCTCATGATGTATTCAAAGCTTCCATGCAAATCATAGCAATCATGATGCAAATACTCATTAAAAAAACTAGATAGATTTGTTTTTCACCATGGAAGAGCACGAGATGTGACCTATTTTGCCCCAATTCACTCTAATTTTGATGTTTCGGTGCCAAATATGTCCAGAAAGCATATGAATATCTCCGCTGATGATCTACATCCATGAAAAACGTTCAATATTTTAGCAAAGATTATCCACCACGAGGGTGGAGCATTTTCAAGTTGCCCATATCACGATAATGTTCCATTTTGCCCCATATTCCTTCAAAACTATGAAAAATTAGTTTTTTCATATATTTTCATGCTGTTTTCGAAGTTTTCATGCAATAATATGAAATTATTATGCAAATACTCTTATATAAAACTAGATAGAGTTTATTTTTACCATGGATGAGCAAGGGATGTGACCTATTTTGCCCCAATAGGACAGATCGGTGTAGTACTAGATTTGTAGTAATGAGCTGAATTTTAGTATGGTGAGAAGGTCAATTCTCCGTTTCTGCAATGAAATGGTGCAAAAAGCGTGGGTATTATGCTTGGTATTATGATTCCTTGCCTAATTTAATGCTGTTTGAGCAAAACTTTGGGCAACAGTGTTGTTGTTTTCTCCATTTCTTGCAACATAAACAACATAGTTATCCGAAGTTTTGCTCAAACAGCATCAAATTAGGCAAGGAATCATAATACCCACGCTTTTTGCACCATTTCTTTGCAGAAACGGAGAATTGACCTTCTCACCATACAAAAATTCAGCTCATTACTACAAATCTAGTACTACACCGAACGTGCCCCATTCATTCTAATTTTCATGATTCTAATTTTGCACGATTTTCCATCGTCAACAAAATTATCTGCCGGAAGTATATCAATATCATATCCAGGTACGTGCCGCGGATCACTTTTGGTATTTTTTCTTCCTAAATATCTCTTCTTCTTCTTCTTCTTCTTTCTGTGCGGGCTGATGGGGATCACATCAACTCGTCGACAGTCAACTTGACTATATGCCCTAAACAAAATATCTCCTCTTTGAAGCAAAGGTACCAGATTGCACTGGACAGAAACTTGAAAATTTGTGACAGTCAAATCGGCCTGTTGGCCTACTGTACTGCCTACCTGATCGGAAAATTAGCTTATGCACGTGGACGCCCGCTTACCTGTTTGCTCGGAATGCACGTGTGTAGTTAGAAAAGATTGTACTCGATGAGTGTTTTCCGTAATTACAAAAAATGTTGTATGCAACTCGTTGCAAAACTCGATTTTTTCAGCACTCGTCGTAATTATTCAACTAGGCAAGCCTCGTTGGATAAATGTACAACTCGTGCTGAAAAATTCATCAATTTGCAACTTGTTACATAAATAACTATTATCTGTCCCCTTAAAATGAAAAATCAAGTCAAAATATTGTGAAGAGAGAGGAGACAAAAAGTCAAAATGAAATTTGTATCAGCTTTATTTCGTGATGAAAACATCATAATTAAAGGCATGTATGGAGCTCCAACTTAGAAGCTTTTTACGCTTAATTTAAACGTTACGAAAGAGAAGTCGTAGAATCATTTATTCTACACCGATAAGAAGTGAATATTGTTTCGGTAGTCGTCGGCTGGATGGGTGGGTATACCATATCAAGAACTGAAGATAAGAAGGCACCAAACCATGGTTACCTACCGTTGTTACTAACTCAGATCTCCATGGTAAAATTATTGCTAACCGTTACTTCTCAGTGTCTCTTACTCTCAACGGCAACCTAGCATCAGCAATGGATTCGCCTCTATACTTTTATCGGTTTGCAGCACAAGTACCTAGGTAATCTGGCATCAGAACAAAACCATCCAACAACCAACCACCGAATGAACGAACGTCGGTCGGTCGACGAAATATATGTTCCCAAGGTGAGCAGCAGCATGTAGAGCACGTTCTGATCTAGAGAGAGGCTGCTGCTGCTGCTACTGGCTGAGCCTGCCTTCTTGCTATACATCCACTATATAGGTTTAATCTTTTTCTTCACATTTCGATTTCCCTGCTAAATGGCGATCAGGTTTCGTGAACGAACGATGGTTCTCGTTCAGCGCGTTCAGCGAACGACTGCACAATTCTTCACCAGCCTTCTGCTAGTGTTTTTGTGTTCCACGCCGCCCGCCGTCGCCGTCGCGGTTTAGAACACGATACGCGCGCGCGAGTTTGCCGTCGAAACACCGGCATCACAGTGTCTGGTTTTCGTCGTTCCATCATCAAGGCGCGAAGCTCCCAGGAACCTACAACCCAATAGGGTGGATTTGATATTTTGGGCTGTTTTGTTCTATTTATCATGACGGGTTTGTATCGACCATATTGCCTGGAATTTGTAATAATTCGATTTGGTAAGGAATGATTTGATACCAACTTCAACAGTATTTAGAAAGCACTTCATGAGGCCATAAACTATGAAAACCTTTTGGGGGAGGAGGGGGTGGTCCGGCCGAAGTCTACCGTCTATACATGACCTACGATAAATAACCAACAAGATTTATACTACAGACAGACACCATTGCAGATAAAAGTTTCACAATCATTCAAATATCTTGAACTTGTGACATGGTAAGTAAATATTCAAATTAATGATCAAATTTAATCTCTAGTATTATCTTGAAATTTTTGCAGATTAATTTTTTGATGGGTAATGCAAACATTCATAATGATAAAAGAAAAACGACTAATAAAACTAGCCAAACCAATTACAGTCGGGTCTTCTATTAAACGCTGCCACCCACTTTACGCCCACCTCAATTTCTCAGCTGCATCCAATCCAGCTGATTTGTTTAGAGCAGTTAGTGCTTATTATAGGGTATTGTACCATTTGGGCAGGTGTACCTGTTTTGGGCACTTGCCGCCATAACTAAGTCAATTTCAAACCGATTAATTTGAATCTTTGTACAGAGTTAGATACTGTACGTGCCTAAGTCTATACAAAATTTCAAATCAATCGGTTTGAAATTTACTTAGTTATAGCGGCAAGTGTCCAAAATAGGTACACCTGCCCAAATGGTACAAGACCCTATTATCACATACAAAAAATGAACTAAATTGGTGAAAAGCCAGCATGGAAAACGCGGTGGGTGTAAAGTGGGTGGCAGCAACTAATACCTACATACTCGACTGTATATCAACAACACTTTGTGGGAAAATTCGTATTAATTTTGACCCGTTACAAAAAAAAAAGAAAAAAAAATATCAGATAGCAGAGCGTAGTTTCGATCTACGGACCTCTGGGTTATGGGCCCAGCACGCTTCCACTGCGCCACTCTGCTGATGAGGAAGAAGCTGCTAAAAGCCTATCAAAAACTTTGTGGCCCAATCATGTTTCATCTGCTAACAAATTAATACAGCTGAGACACTCTCTGTGTATCATACACACGCTAAAAAATACTACTCATCGTCTGGAAATATTTTCATACTTTAATTTATTCGAAATAATTAAAAATAATTGGTTTCGAAATATTTTTTTTGCATTTCATAGCATATGGGCGTTACTGCAATGAACGATTGCTCTTCATCGATTTTCTCTTGGTTTTTTATTATGTTAACAAACAGCTAACAGGAAAAACAACAAAAACAATCAGAATGTTTTAGCCGGTAACGAAAAGGAAAACAACCACAAAAAAGAGAAATCGATCATTGCTGTTACACCGATATAGGTGAAATTTCTTCTAGCATACTGTTTTAACCAGAGTTAACAACAACAATTAATATTCACCATTGAATAATTTCGATATCTGTTTGAAAAAGTAATTATGAAATCCTGAATGGCAATTAATTAGCGTGTTGATGTTATGATGCGACGTTATTTTGTAGCATGACAACCATTGAAATGTTGCACAGCAATGCAACAAATTTCGGTTGTCTCGTCGCAACTGCAGCACGGAAAAAAATACTTCATTGAACTTCAATCGATATCCTAATGCTTTAATGTTAAATAAATAAATAATGAAGCCTTAAAATATGAGATCATTTGATATTATATTAGTTACGAGCGAGGTTACGAGTAGGGTAGGGCGGGGCAAGATGAGCACCCTAAGGATCACGTTTAGTTTATTGAAAGTTAACACAATTTTTCAAAGTACCTCTCAGTAGTTCTTTTCTATATCATGTTTTCTATCACCCATAAACATGGGAGGGTTCAAAATTCACAAAAAGGATGATTTATTTGACTAAACAAAAAAGATGTTTTATGGTCAGTTCGAACATGCTACGGGGCAAAACGAGCACCCTTACGGGGCAAGAAGAGCACTTCATTAAAATCCCAATATTTTAACACTAAATTGGCTATACAGTGATTGATATAGTGAACCTTGTTTATAGCAATGGTATCACGTTTTAAAATTATCATTTTTTTCGATTATTGAAAAAAAAGTGCGGTTTTATAATACTTTATACAAAATGACCCGAAAAACAATGAACGATTGTTAAGTTGCTTATTTTTAGGGATTTACGCAATCAAAAAGTTGCAGAGGTCACGGAAACCTATATCGGCACTATTGAGTGGATTACAATAATTTCAAAATATTTTCTATATTCCCCTGATGGGGAATAATGAGTGCTCATCTTGCCCCACTATAGGTACATAAATAACTAAAATTGAATAAATTTTAATGTTTGTTTTTAGAAAATATTTTCGAATGTAAATTAAAATGCCTTGCTGTAAGCTAGTAATGTTGGCTGATAACCAGAACTATGGTAAAAATATGATGCTGACATAAAAACCTTATTTTATGCTGATGATTTCTTATAAGAAAATGCTAAAAATCCATGCTATTGATTGACGATATTTTTTTAATTCTTTCATTATGAAGTATTTTTTATCAGGTTTACAAGTAGGATCAACATTATTCTAACGGATTATGAAGTTGTTTGGGCAAAATTCATGATAAAAGTAGTAAAACGGAGGGGTGCTCATCTTGCCCCGAGTGACCATCTTGCCCCGTCCTACCCTATTTCGTTCTGCATAATTATCTTTGTGTTTTGCTCATTTCATGTGCTTTTAATTTCAAGGCTTTTAGCACGCATCTTCGGCTGATTTTCTTCCTTTTTCAAAATTACTTAAACAATTTCAAGCTCTTGAACCCTAGAGGTGTGCACCGATTTGAAATCTGACGGCGGCGGCGTTTTGCACTTTTTTGGCCGGAGGCGGCGGCGTGATCGGCGTGACGCCGAATGAATTTTCGGCGGCGGCGGCGGCGTGAAACGGCGTGGTCATAATTTTTAAATTTTTGTTTATTCCGTTAATCAATATCATTGTTTTATTTTTTAGTAACTCATCATTTTGAAGATGCAATGACATGTTTATGGTTACGGTTTAGGTTTTTTTTATTTTATTTTCACATGTTTTTTGAAAATTTATTGAAATAATTGTTATGGTGAATCAGCTGACCAAAAAATTATCCAGAATAACCTTCTAAACGAATTCCCGGAATAAATTCTAGAGGAATTCCCGGTAGAATTTCTTGAGGAATTTCCGAATAAACTCTTTAAGAAATTCCCGGATGAACTCGTAGAGGTATTCCTCTAGGTACACCTAGTGGAAATCCCGGATAAACTTCTAAACGAATTTCCAAAAAAAAAAACATCTAAAAGAATTCCCTGATGAACTCTTAGAGAAACGTTTGGGGAAACTCCTGGAAGAATTCCGGAAACAAATCCTAGAACAACTCTTAGAGAAATTGCCGGAAGAACTCTCAGAGGAATTACCTGAGGAATTCTTAGGGGAATTACCGGTGGAACTCATAGAAGAATTTTCGGAGGAAATTCCGGGTATTCCTTGTGCAACTCCCAGAAATATTTTTAGAGCAACTAGTAAAGTAATTGCCAGAGGAACTTTCGTAGGAATTTTCGGAGGAACTCATAGAGAAATTGCCTAAGAAATTCGAAAAGGAATTCAAGGAGGAACTCGTAGAGAAATTACCAGAGGTATTCGTAGGTGAGTTCTCGGATGAACTCTCAATGGATTTCCCTGAAGAATTTCTTGAGGAATTCCCAGCCGGATTTCTAGAGCAATTCCCGATGGAACTCCTAGAAGAACTCCCAAGAAATTCGTGAAGAAATTCCCGGAGGAACTCGTAGAGAAATTCCCGGATAAACTCAGATACTTCTAGAGAAATTCCTGGGAGAACTCCTAAGAGGAACGTTCGGGGAAATTCTTAAAGGACTTCTCGAAGGAAGCTCCTGGCATACCCAGTGCAATTCTAGAAAAAAACTTATATAGCAACTCGTAGTGGAATTGCCTGGGGAACTTCTTCCCGGTGAAACTCGTGAAGGTATTTCCGAAGATATTCGAATTCCCGGAAGAACTTCTAGAGGAATTCCCGGAAGAACTTTTAGAGAAAGTCACGGTGAAACTCTTAGTGTAATTCTCGGAAAAAAAAATGGTGAGAAATCCCCAAAGGATCTCGGAAGGGAAGGAATTCCCGGAAGAATTCCTAGAGGAAACCCTAGAGAAATTCCCACAGGAACTTCTAGAGGAATGTTCGGAGAAACTTCTGGAAGAATTTCCAGGCGAACTCATAAAGGAACTCCTGGAAGAATTCCAGGAGGAACTGCTACAGAACTTGCCGGAAGAACTCCCAGAAGAATTCCCCGAGGAACTCCTAGAAGAATTACAAGAGAAACTCCTAGAAGAATTATCGGAGGAAACTTCTGATATTTCCAGTGCAATTTCTATGAACTCTTAAAGGAATTCCCGTAGAAATTCGTAAAGGAATTCCTGGATGAACTCGTTGAAGATCTCGTGGAGAAATTCCCGGAGGTGCTCCTAAAGGAATTGTGTGTGTATTTGGTTTTGAAGAGGGACTTTAACCTAGTGGTCATTCGCCCATCTGTCCTAGAGGAATTGCCGGATGATCTCCTACAGGAATTCCCAGGAAAAACTTCTAGATTGCTAGATGAATTCCTGGAGGATCTCCTAAAAAAATACCCGGAGTAACTCTTAGGGGAGTTTCTAGAGGAAGTACTACAAAAAGTCTCAGTGAAACTTCTGTAGCAATGCCCAAAGAAACTCCTAGAGGATGTCTCGGAGGAAACCCTCGGATTTCCCGAAGGACCTTCTGGAGTTCCCGGAGGAACTCTTAGCGGAATGCTTGGTGAAACTGCTGGAAGAATCCTCAAAAGAGTTGCTGGAGAAATTTCATCTCTTCTGGAGTTGAACACGACAACAACATTTTTTTTCAGAATCACCAGCATTTTCTTCAATCTTCGGAATCCCTAGATTCTTTTTTAAGACATCAATTATCTTCAGGAACCCCCGGTATCTTTGTAAACTCGTTTTAATTCGAAGGACAACCTCTTTCACTTTTTTAGAACTGTTATAAATTTGGACCAAAAAAATGGACCACCGCTGAAAACGTTGTAAGGTCGTTGCTATGTATGCAGATGACTTTTTGCTTGAAATATTATAATGAAATAAATCAAGAAAAAAATTAATTTATCGGGTCTGGTACGTTTGGCGTAAGGCCGTTTGGCTTAAAAGACATTTGGCATAAAGGACGTTTGACACAAAGGATATTTTGGCATAAAGAATATGTGAAATATATTTTCCCTCAGGAGAAAAATTAAAGAACAACCTTCAATGGAAAGAAGCCAAACTTGTTAGTGAGGCATTATTTTGGATCTCTTATTTTCGAAATAACAATTTGCTTCCATGAATTTGTTTTTTTTTTTCGGGAGGGGAATGTTCCTTCTTTTGTATATAGGCTGTTCTTTATCGATACAAGCAGTTTAGATTCTGGTAATGATTCTTTCCAGCAAATCATCCTTGTCTGCATATTATATTCAGAAAAATAAATGCATTATAATGTATTACCCTTCTTTAGAATACTTCCTCTTCTATGACGTTAGGTATGTATGTGGTTCATTTTTTACTGAAATGATTTTATGCCAAAAGTCCATTATGCCAAACGTCCTTTAAACCAAATGTCCTTTATACCAAGTGTCCTTCATGCCAAACGTCCTTATGCCAAATGGCATTATGCCAAACGGCCTTATGCCAAACGTACCAGACCCTAATTTGTCAATGCGTTTTTAAGATCGGCGTAGAAAATTGAAGATCGGCGGCGTAAGCGGCGGCGCGCCGAAAAATAATCGGTGGCGGCGGCGTGAACCGAAAATCGGCGGCGGCGCCGGCGTGGCGCGGCGGCGCACACCTCTAGAACCCGCATGCTTTCTCTGTACTTAAAACGAGATTTTCGTAATAAGTCTCTGTTCTCGGAATTCTCAAATTACATTCATATTTCTGACTAACTTTTGCTCTCAAAATACTCAAAATTAGACTCAGAATATTCTAGCATGAAAATACTCTTCCAAATTGGGACTTCATGTTGTTTATGACATGAAATTATATTTAATCTCTCGGAACAGCTTTGCACACTTTAACTTTGCATTTGAGTTTTAAATTTTTAAAAATGTGTTGATTTTTTGATGTTACACGAAACAGCATCTTTTTCTAAGCCACTGTGATTTATTTTTAGATTTTTAGAGCTTTATGTTGGTAGGTACCTAAAAATAAACTTAAAAAAAAAATATTTGAAGTCACCTTTTGACAGCATAATGCTAATTTGTGTGCATAATGCTAATGCTTGGTATGTTCTAATTCTGTTTCTTTCGTTATCTACGTTCTCAAAATATTCATTGAATTGAGTATCCCAGGCTCAGAGTATCAAGGTAAGCAGAAGAGATCGGTTCTGTAACACGAGCCCGAATGCCACAAGCCCGAATGCTATAAAACGCATTTTTGAGGAAACTGATCAATAAATTCATCAAAGATTTTTCCTTCTTTCAGTTATCGGCTATTCTTTCAAGATGTATTGCCGCAAAACTTATTAGAGCCGCATGATTAGCGCCAGAGTTAATGAACATATTTTGGCAGCGGGTTCTCCTTCTTTGGAACATCGGCTAATCGTTCGTGTTTTATTGTACAGTCAAGTTTTTTTTACGCGGTTTTCATTTACGAGGTTTTTACGCGGATTTTTGAATTAAAGCGGTTTTCATTTACGCGGATTTTTGAATTAACGTGGTTTTCATTTACACGGATTTTTTAATTAACGTGGTTTTTATTTACGCGGATTTTTTAATTAACGCGGTTTATATTTGTGCAAATTTACGGCACTGGAAATTATTTTCGACATATTATTTTTATTTGTTTCAAAACGAGATGGCTAATGTTCTGCTGTTTTCATGTATGTTTGAACAGTAAGCTAATTCCCTTGAGGAAATGGTTATTTTTTGTAGATTTTGATACCAAGTTTGGAGCATATCAATCATTATTATTTTTTCATAAGATACCTAGCTTAAAAGCTTAAAGTCGATGCCTGACACCATTTTGGAATCCAAGATGGCGACCATTTACTATGTTAATTTTAACTATCTAGGGGTTCAACTAGTTAGCTATTAATGGTACATATTTGGGCTCGATTGGATAACTCCACATGAAGTTAGAGCGCTTTTGATAAAATAATTTATATTAGAGCAAGGGGAATGACATATCCTTTTCTAACCGGAAAATCCGTATTTATCCGTTCCTAACCGTCGCTAACCGCTGCTAACTTGAGCAGCGGTTAGATGCGGCTAACGACGATTAGCAACGGATAAATGCGGATTTTTGCGGTTAGCAAAGGAAGTGACACTCCCCATGTATTAGAGTGCTGTTCGTTAAAGTGCTATAATTCAGAATTGGCATATATATTGGTCTTTGAAATACATTTGACTCGACTTAAATATGTTCAAAGGAAAAAAATCAGTTTAATGAATACTCTCTGAGAAATTTCAATCATTTGCAAATGTGTAACTAGCACCTCCTAGTGGCGAAATTTCGAAATAAATGGTCATTTAACTTCAAATCTTTGACCTACCGAACAACTTTGCTAAAGAAAACAACTTTCGATCAGAGATATGATCATATGATCAGAGTCCTGAGTTATATGAAATACAAGAAATGTTTGCTCTCTTGCGCTACCTCGCTCCTGAAACCCCCAGAAACTTCCTCAGGCCCGGTAGAACACCAGAATACTCTAAAATTCCCATTGAACACCCAGAAACGCCTAGAGCCTCTGAGTATCTTTTCATCCTCCCAGATTTATAATTGATTATTGGATTTACGGATTTTTGAATTAATGCGGTTTTGATTTACGCGGGTTTTTAATTAACGCGGTTTTTATTTACGTGGTACGTATCCCCCGCGTAAAAAAAAACTTGGCCCGTGTTCGGGCTAGTGACATTCGGAGTAGTATTATAGAATCGTCCAACTACCCATCCTTTCCTTTCCCTCAGCAGTCGCAAGGACGTGGCCAGGACAGTTCTCAAGATTCTCGACCATTGGAGGATTGCGTCAGTCTTATCTAAGAGTTAGAGATTAGTTCCAAATCTTTGTACTTAGGTTCGGACGGGAAAGAGGCAACCCTCATAACAGCAGTCTAAGACTGTTGTACCACCTACGAATTTGTGCAACTCGCTGCTAATGCTAATTGGCTTCTTTAGCGGTGTTGAGATAATTACATATTCAGAATCTGCATGCAAAACTGAGCCGAAATCCAAATTTTCATGAATTTTGGTGCCCGGGAACCTATTTAAAAATCAGTTTGAATTTTGTATGGGAGCGATTTGTCGAATTACCCCTCGTCGCATTCTGTACTGGGCGGAGCTGTCAAGCAGTTGGCCAGCTGTCAAAAGGTGATTTCGAAAAATCTCTTCGAAAGCGATTTTAGGTACCAAAATGAAGTTCTAAAAATCTGAAAAAAATCATGGTGGTTCAAAAAAAGGTGCTCTTTAGTTTAAAATCAAAAAATCAATACATTTTTCTTAATTTAAAAACCCAATTAAGCGAATGCGTTGAGACCTATATGAGACATTTTTAGAGGATTTACCTGAGCATCTCTAGCGCCCGCGTCGTTTGATGCAAAATCAATAAGGACAACAACAACAATAACTGCAACATTTTTGACCTTCCATGCCATCTGAACTATGGTTGCTATTATTAGAACCAATATTGCTCTAAGAGTGCCTACCTTCAGGAGCAGAGTGGCGCAGTGGAAGCGTGCTGGGCCCATAACCCAGAGGTCCGTAGATCGAAACTACGCTCTGCTAACTGATTCTTTTTGTTACTTGTTACTTTCCCTTTAGGTACTGGATCATCCAGTCTGGATGACAGCTTTAAAATAATCAATTTGCGGTTGTTTGAAGTTTGATTTACGTTTTGTTCAAACTTCAGCAAAGAGTAGGTACATTGGCTTACGTTTCCCTACAATTAAGTGCGAACAACTAGATTAGTAGGTAGATAATATTTTATCCGACTCCCGATTAGTAAATCAATTAGCAAGCTTCTTGCTCAGTAGTCTTATAAACAAGCCAAAGCGATAAACGTAAGGCCGTAGGACACTTTCAAAAGCATCAAAGTATCGATGGACATCACATATTGTTTATATGATAACAGTACGTTTGCTTAACAAAAACAAACAAAATTCAACAGTTGGGTACAACATGATTTCCTGATAGCATTTAATGTTAACAAAATTTTGATAGGTATAACAATCGAATCTATGTCTACGTCGCGTCAAATGCCTCACGAATCCATTTCAACATCTTTGGCACTCCCCCTATTTTTATTAGATGCAGTTACCAATCATTTTAGCGATAGCCAGATTAACAATGATAACTGTAATGCTATCTAAATATTATATGAAATTATTGATTTATTCAAGTACAATAGGTAGACAGATCGAAGAAAATTTGCTTTGTGCTCCTCAACATTCATCTGCCTTCGTGGCGCAATCGGTTAGCGCGTTCGGCTGTTAACCGAAAGGTTGGTGGTTCGAGTCCACCCGGGGGCGGGAATCTTTTTTTACACTCTGACCCCTTGTTTCCATAAACATAAAATGAAATGCACAAAAATGTCCATTCTAGATGCCGGTATCCAACAATTTAATATGCTTACTTTCTCCTATCACTGAAAACTGTAAATCAATTAAATTTTGGTTTTTATTTCTGTGTATTTTAACTAATGCTAATTCTACACTTCCTGTACTCTTGTAACTCAATTAACGTTGTAGAAGCACAACTATGTTTGTTTTTTAAATTAGTTTGACAAAATAGGGTATCTCACATGTGTCCGGACATTAAAAAAATGCCCTAGCACAACGCGCAAAGAATATAAGTGGTTTGAGTGTTGCATGCATCACGGCGTTTACTCGACGTCATTGGCTACCATTCACAGGAATTAATGGATATTTGAAAGGTCCGGGTTTCGTGTCGTGATAATCGCAATCCAGCTGTTGATCCCGGCTTGTCGCATCACACCTTCCACAGCGATGTTGAAAAGTAGGCATGAGAGTCCCTCACTTTGTCACAGTTTCCGGCGAGATCCGAATGAACTGCATAGTTCACCAGAACCTCTTACGCAGTTGTGTACACGGTTCATCGTTGCTTTTTATCAGTCTTGTCAGTTGCCCAAGTAATCCGTTTGCAGCGGAATTAATAAACATTTGAAAGGTTCTGGTTTTCTGATCTGTGTTGCTGCAATCATAATTTAAACACCAACGCCTGCTTTAGAGTTATAGCTGAGGACCGTTTTACATCAAAACTCTTTTTATCAGGGAGATATTGAGATGGGTCGTTTCACGCCAGTGACGCGTTTTGGATTGATTCCCCCTATCTGAAGTTGGAATTTGGATTCTGTGTAGAGAAATGTTGTGCTGGGAAAAATTAAATGGTCAAGATACAGTAACACATACATAATATAATGAAAATACCTCACTATAAATTAGATGGTATTAGTCTGATGGATATGAAATTCCTAATGATAATATATAAAATAAGATAAAATGGAATTTTCTCACCAAGTTTTCAATCATAAACTTAATCCAATTGTATCTCGCAGGTATGGGCTTCAGTCGTAATCCATGGGAAGCCTCTATAGTTCCGTCAGGCGGGTCTTGGTAAATAAATTCCTATCTATAAACTTATGATGAGCTTTTGATTTTCACACAGGTTTACCACATGGCAAAGTTGTCTTCTGGCTCCAAGTACATATCACTTCCACCTTCCTTCAGAAGGTTCAGGAATGCACGAGATGTTCAGAAAGCATACCTATCGAAGGTTAATGATAGGAGTCAGCGCAGCTCAAGAAAAATACGTCCGCCTCGCAGCAGGGCTACATATTATCGAATAAAGAAACAATGAAGCAAAAAAGGTTCCCGCCCCCGGGTGGGCTCGAACCACCAACCTTTCGGTTAACAGCCGAACGCGCTAGCCAATTGCGCCACGGAGGCACACGGTACCAGCGCTCAAAATAGCTGTACTAAAATTTTGGCATCGAACGTTGAAAAATTTCTATTCGATATCTAAATTAAAGCTTGAAGCATGCAAAGTTCCTTCCAAATCTGAAAAAGAACGAATGCTGTCAAATTCGCAACAGATGCTTTTTTTCTAGCCTATAGGGCACTGCATGATATTCTTTCCTTCTCTTTCACTCTTACTGAAAATTTGTAAACAACAAGGCCACGAAACGTCAAAATCCCATACAAAATCAAAACAGTGCAGTGCCCTATTCTCAATCAACTGCTTGTTTTTGTTGTGCAGAGCGTAAAGCTAGGTATTTATAATTATTTACACGTAGCCAAGCTGAGATTTTTTTGACAAGCGTGAACGCCATTAATGTCGCGCAACATGTCTAATTTGTTGCACTCAGACCAAGTACTTGACATGAGAAGTCGGCAATACAGAACTTAATTTAAAAGCAACAATCGGTAAAACAGAAAACAAAAATTTTCACACTGCTATATGTATAGGGGTACGTATAATAAAGTGGCCACCCTACATTCTTCATTGTACGAAGGAAAATTTGTGTTTCACTCATGCAAACACAAACGGTGTGTTCTTCATTACTGAATTATGATTATTATAGATTTTTAACTCTGGCTTGGCTTCAATCAAAAAAGGTACTGCAATGTTCACGGATTCGATCACATCGAGATGCATATCATGCTTATTATAAATATCTACAATGTTCTTGGATTTCTCACAATTAATTGTTAGAGTTTTAATTTTGTTACATTTATTGAATTTATGTAGAAAAAGAAAAATACCGAAAAAGAAGAGGTTCATCGTAATTATATGAATAAAAATCTAGCAATTAAGCAATAATAGAGGTTTCTAATATATTATTACCCGATCTAATTAAATCGTTTCCCTTTAACAGTCGAATATTTGTACTTTCCATACAAACGAACGAACCCATCATGATACAAAAGTAGGATAAACGTATTCGGTAGTAGCGTGTCGTGTTTTCAGTGGATAAAAGTGATTGCTTCGGCTTTGTTAACATACAGATAAGATTACTATCAAAGCATTTCCCCACGTGTGTGGTATGCTGATCATTTCTATCAACTATTTGGTCTCAATTTTCGTACGATTCTGTCATCAACCACTCAGTGTGAGGGTAAGATAATCGTAAAATCAAAACGAGTTATCTGTAGCACATGATTCATGTGAAATGACGAATATGAATAACAATAGAGGGTTTGATTTACTATCGGATAAGATTGGGTTATCTAAGTGGGGACAAACTCATGTAAAATAGTCTGTTCTTAGGTATGCTAACGCAGAAAGAAAAAAAAATTCGTCAGCTATCTAATTTGCAAAACTAATTGTCCGATGGTGAAATAAATCCTCAATAACTACATGGACGCGAATATTCAATGGTATAATATAAAGCCTAAAGCCATCTAATCGTTCATATGTTTCTGTTTGATATAACTGGAATAAATATCACCTCAGTTTATTCACGGGCAGATAATCTGCGCTGAATTATAAACTTGCTAACTTCTACCGATTATAAATGTAACAGTTCAATATAATCAAACATGGTACGAGCTAAAGCGTCTCAGTGAATTTGATGGTCGCCACACAAGCAAATGTAGACGATATAAGTATGTAATGTGTAACAATACGCACATCGTTGATCGTTTGTTCACATCCCGCTCCGAACAAACTGGGCCAATGTGACTAGACTTGGTATGAGAATCCGGCTCTATACACAGGGGCAGTTATCATTCAGCGCGCTGCCGCAACCGTTCCATCACTTCGGCCAAACGGTTCCGGCGGTACGCGGTCGGAATGAGCAGGATCTTCTTCTGATGCCCAGACGAACCGAACATCTTCTTCAGGGCTGACTTTCCATCCTTGCTGCGTAGAATCATCTCGATGCCGTCGTTTAGCGTGGAAATGCTCATAATTTCGGTCCACCGGTGGGTCCATTCGCACTGCGAAATGAAGTCGTGATTGTAAGTTTTGGAAACGAATGACTTTAACAATTGTAATACTACCTGCCATCCACCAAATAAGTCACTCTTCGTAGCATAGATTATGCGGCAATCTGTTAGAACTACAACATCCTTATTGTCAACAACAGTCTCGTAGTACGCAAACGTATCAGTCGCCGTAAATTTTCCTTTGTCAATATCCCTGAAAAAATAACAAGAAAAGAAAATATGTACCATGTTCTTGTTAGAGTTCTTCCTAAATCGAAATGAGTACTGTCAAGACAACTTACTTCAACAGCTTATTTCCCTCGGCCTCCTTTTTGTTGTACGGCCTTACGATGCCATCCTTGTGCAGGAACCGCGGTGGCCTCAATCGAGCAGCTTCGTCCGACAGTTCGGTGGCCCTCTTCACCGCATCGAAGCTTCCACTGGCAAAATCAGTCACGCCGGCAATCGGACGAGCCACCAATCCCACAGCTCCCTTGCCAAGGCCCTTGAAGAACCCTTCGACGCCTTCCTCCTTGGCTCCACTGATGGGTTTGGTGAAAACACCCGTCACTCCGTCGAATACTCCCATCACCAGCCCTTTGCCACTGCGAGCAATGCCTTCCTGCAGGGTGGCTGGCTTTTTGTTCAATGCATCCCGTCGTTTCTTCTGATAATCATCGTCAAACGTTAGCGCGGCCAAACCTTTGCCCATGGCTCCGGTGATCCTGTGGGGAACATATAAGATTTATTATTTATACTTGATATAGGTAACGTCGTAGGTCATAAAGTTGTACGTTTGCGCTCACCATGCTCAGACATTATGTATCTGATGCTGCAGATCATTCTTTTTGTTTGGATCTACTTCCTTAAAGAAAATGTCTTTACATAGATCAACATGGGATCAAACAATCATTGCAAATCTCAGCTTCTCCTGTCCCCTCTAGACGTATTTCTTCTCATCCATGCAAACTTACTCCTGGAAAATGATAAGTCGACAACCTGGAGCTTCCAACATAGTTCTGAATCTCACAAGTTCCTACGACCTCATGCTTCCACGGCTCAATCGATCACAAAGATGCCAGCTGAGAGTTGTGCGCATAGCTGGTAGTGCAGCCTGGGCACTGTTGTCCTTATGACTTCGGTGACAAGCGAGTCTGCGGATTAAGGATTAGCAGCAAATTCTTCAACTACACAGTCTGATCAATGTCTATGAGCTGACCAACGGCAAAACGATGACGTGAAGGATGTGTTTTACGAATAATTGGACAAGACCTATCATATGGAGAATGTTCAAAACACGACGTTGAGATTGTCATCGGTGACGCCAACGCACAGGTCACAGAGGAGAAGTATTTTTCCGTTCAATATAAAGAGCCTTCTCTCCGGCACTAATAAGGGGCAGTTCATAAACCACGTAGACCCCACTCGTAGACTCCCCCCACCCCAAAAAAGTTCACGTGGTTTATGAACGGACCCTAACAACGGACTGAGATTAGTCAGATTTGCTGTTGTCAGCGGAATGGCCTTTACAAGCACCTACTTTGCACGCATGAAAATATCAGCAAGCACACCTGGATACACCCAAATGGCTAAGTTTGCAACCAAGTTGACCATGTGGTGGTAGATGGCCGACATTATTCGGACGCCATTCATGTTAGAACTTTTAGGGGTCCCAACATTTATTTTATCCACAGAATGATGAGTACGGCAGCGCGGGAGGTGTTAGGCGGAAGAAAGAATATTGTTAGAAGCCGGATGCTGGTGTCGAAGATCCGACAAAGCAGCAAGCGATATATAGGAAAGCAATAGTAGCCTAAAAACTAATCAACAGGAAAAAATACCATGAAGAAAATGAGATTTCTTAGGCGCAAGAGAGTATGGAACAGAATCATATGCGAAGGTTTTGCGAAACTGTCGATGGTGTGCAGAGAAAAATAAGACGGTATGTTGTTCTTGTCATGTGCAACGACCGTGATGGAAACTTACTGACAGATAAGATAATGTTGGCTGCCAGGTGAAAATAGCACTTCGTGTAATTGTTGAACGGTGGGAATGGAAAAGCGAAAGTCAGAGTTCGAATTGATGACGACGGACAGGCTGTGGAACCTTCAATGCCAAGGCCAAGATAACCATTAGAGGATTGAAGAAGGCAAGGCTGCTGGAAAAGACGAACTCCCGGTTGGAGCAGCGTACCAACTCTTACACCGTATTATATGGAACGTAGAGGATTTTTTTCCTTCATTCGTATGGCTTTTCGTTCGAGGCGAGTTTGCCACTATGCTGTTGATACTATTACACTTTTTGACATCCCAGGTAACCACTAAGCATTTGAATAAGCCGTGTATCAGCCCGTATTACGCATTTAAACTGCTTGCTGCCCTACATAAGCAGTTCGAATGCATAGCTGCCTTGAGTCAGCATAAGCTGTGCTGCTCAAAAGCTTTCGGCTGTTAATTAGCATTTCAACTGCTTGAAGTGGTTTCACTTGGGAGCATACAGAATGCTTTTCAACTGCTCTTTAAATGCTAGGAGCAAAAAGGTTGGGAGATATGTTACGCATTTGGCAACACATTTTGTCTCTCTCTTACAGAGCCTATGCTTCTGTTTACAAATTTGTGCATCTTATTTGTTTCTTCATTTTCCCCTACTCATCCAAAAGCACCAAAGAAAACATTACTGCAGCTGGATTGGATTGGGAACTTGTCCATCAAAAAATCACCAGTTATTTATCATTTCGTCGGAAAATATGTGCCGAATAGGTGGATGCTTTGGTGGATCATAGGATTGTTTGAAAGAGGGAAGAAACAATCATATTCCACAGATATTTAAAAGAAGGGAGCATTACGTCTACCACAATAAAATATCTCAATGAAAACAAGTTTTGGATGTTGAATCTGAAGTTGTTATCGAATCATTCTTTATATTGACGATTAAATCAATGCACGCCACCGGGACAGCTTTAGCATCGTGAATCAGGAGCAACAGAATCCGAAGCAGATATGATGATTCAATCTCCGGATCGTAAGTTCAAACCTACATCACTACAAAAACCAGCAAAAAAGTACCACCTAGCACCGGCTGGAATATGGAAGGACGATGAAGCGGGGAAGCAGGCTGAGAGAACGAGAAGCAGACGTCAATCTATTTTTTTTTTTTTTTGCTCGACGAGGCGTTACGCTTCTTTGACATTTCGTCACGACGTTCCTGAAGGGATAGCACTAAGACAGCCCGTTATTTTGCCAAAACCTGCTGTGAGGTAGCACTATAGGCGCATATACGGCTAATTAGCATTAAACGCCTTGCCGTAAAGGCTACTATAATGCTGAAGGAATGCTATTTTAAATGCTTACTGGTTACTTGGGATTATTGTAAACAACCCCAGTCTGAGAAACATATCTTCAAAGACTGTTAATCTCGCTCCATAAAATAATTGGATCCAATCACTGCATCGGCCACCCGCAGTTTAACTTTCCTATCACTTCTAGTTTACTCTGTTTCTACAATTTTCTTTCGCTAAGTCTAAGTGCTGTTTAAAGTTTAGGTGTCAGTCAAAGGTCACCCCTAAAACCTTTACTAATTTCTTCGTGGGGATGGCTTTCCCAACAATCATGATTGGCCTTCGAAGCACTGGATTGTTCCCTGAACAAATATGTGCCCTGATGCATTTTACAGCCAAAAGTTCGAACCCGATCCTGATCGTCCAGCGTTCCGAACTTCTTAAACATGGTAGTGAGCAGCTGTGTCAGCTCTTACACCGTATTATATTGAGGATATTGGAAAAGGAACAACTGTCTGCGAGTTGGTTGGATAGTTTAATGTGCCCTCTATACAAGAAAGGGCATCGACTTGAGTGCCCGAATTACAAAGAAATAATGCTTCTCAATTCAGCCGCTGAATTTCAGCGTACAAAATACTATCCGGACTTCTGTTTAACAGGTTGAGGCCGAATGCGGAGTTCTTCGTCGGTGAATGTAAGGCGGGTTTAGGGGCCGTTCAACAACGAATCTGATGTTCACCTTGTGGCAGATTATCGATGAATTTCGGGAGTACAACTTGCAAACCCATTGTCTGTTTATTGATTTTAAGGTGTCATAATGCATCACGAAGCTTTCAAACGAATCATTGACTTTTTGCTTTTCAATGATTGTTTGCCTCGCGTTTTTGAAGTGATAAAAACTGTCAATTCTGCAGCAACGCAGCAGAAAAAGTATCATCGTAATCACTGCGAGTGAGCAAATAGAGTGATACTTTTTCATACGAATATTCGCTTTGGTTGCAGAGAATCATCCCTTTGAAATTTTGACCGGCATATCCAACATGGCTGCCGATGATGATGATGCCGTAAGAAGCCTTAAGGCGAAACTGGAAGCATTTCCTCACTTTTTGGTTTTTGATTTTTTATTAAATAACGAAGCAATATTTTCAAAATCGGTTTTCGTGCACATGTAGAGTATGGATCAAGGTATCTTCTGATTTTTTTTGTAGTGGAAAATGTTTTTCGTTTTTGCAGAAACCATTTTTGAACAAAATTTCACAAAAAAAAATGGTTTCTGCAAAAATGGAAAACATTTTCCACCTCAAAAAAATCAGAAGATACCTTGATCCATGCTCTACATGTGCACGAAAACCGATTTTGAAAATATTGCTTCGTTATTTAATAAAAAATCGAAAACCGAAAAAAAAGAAAATGCTTCCAGTTTCGCCTTAAGGCGGTGTACGATTATGATCGAACATGATTTTCCGACGAAGCTGATCAGATTGATTCGTGCGACTCCTGACGAATCGAGATCAAATGTACGGATTGCGGATCAAATTTTATCATCGTTCGTAACTTTAGTAGACGGAATGAAGCAGGGCGATGCTTTTTCGAACTTACTGGAAGCAGCGATAAAGAGAGTTGATATGCAAAGGAGTGGAACCATTTTTATCACGCGGTCGCATATGCTCGCGAATATTCGCGGGCGATTATGACATCCTTGGGATCTACCGTTGGGCCGTAGAAGAAGTATTAATACTCTAAAGGGTATAAATACCTCTTCCACTGCCCAACGGTAGATCTCTCAACGTTTTCACAAGAACACTGCTTCTTTTTGAGAAAGATTTCGAAAAAAATCACTCAAAGAGGCTTTTTCCTCTTCCAAATTTTTTGCTCAAAATAAATAATAATAATAATTACAAGGAGACTGCGGGGATAGGGCAGTTAAGGAAGACCTAAGGTCTGGACGTTCAGGGCGACTGGAAGCGTTCGATCCAGGACCGAGATCAGAGTAGAGGCGATTGCATCATTCGGCATAAACTTACCGCTACGAGTTGTAGCCTATCAAGTATCGTATAGTTACAGATGAAGGAAAATCAACTCTACCTGATAATGGTAAGAGATTACAGAACAGTTGGAAATAAGAGATTAAAGAAGCTGAAATTCGCAATGGTTGATCCGTCCTAATTACATGTTATCTTAATCTTGTTACAACAAATACCATGAAACATAGGTACTTACTTGGATACAGCACCAGCCGCTCCGCCAACCGTATGGCCAAACAGTGACCGAACACCGAGTACCAGCCCCTCGGCAAACTCGCCCGGACCTTGAATGGCCCCCTGGAATGGTTCGTAGAACAGATCCTCGACGCCCTTCGTAAAGCCAACCACCAAACCGTACGGATTTCCGATCACATCCAATCCCAGCACCAGCACATACAGCTGCTTGACGGCTTGGCCACTGTAGTGAGTGACGCATTCCGACACCAGCTGGCGCTGTGTCAGGAACTGGAACTCCCGTTCGAAGAAAGCCAGCCGGAACACTACATCGTTGATGTCGGTAAGTGTCACACCCACGCCTTGCAGGATGGTTGAAAGAATGCCCGGTAGGGCCTTCGATTCCGAGCCGGCCATCGAAAAGCTCACGTGGATTTTGAGCGGACCCAAGTGGAGATTATCGTAGAAGTTCTTCACTTCCGCCTGCGATTGAATGGCCACATGTGCGTGCAACGGTTGCGTTTGCACTTTCAGATCCTCTGTGAAAAGACGTTTCTGGAATGTGAATGATATGAGTATACGACTGGGAAAGCTACAATATGAATATCTTCAACTACTCACTGCTTCCGCCTCCGTGATTTCCGTACTGATCATCTCGAAAATAGCATTCACAAACAGCAAATCCACCTTGACGTGGAATTCCTGCATCAGTACTCGCAAATACTTGAACTGCTTGACGTTGGAGTGTGGAATGATCCGTTGCACCATGCTCATCTCGATGAACGGCTTAAACTCGGTTGTTGCGGCTACACTCTTAGGAGGTGGAATCGGTGCCAGCACCACAGGGAAAATACAATCAGCCAGCTGGTTGTCGATCTGGATGCGGTTAATCTTTGCGTGGAACTGCATCTGATGAGAGGACGATTTGATCTCGAACCACAGACCGGGGTAGAAGGTTCGCTTGATCGCTCTATCGGTGGACTTTTTGATGATCCGATTGAAGAAGTCTATTTCGGCACGCCGTTCGCCTTCGAGATAGTACTTCTTGTTGGAGGCGGCGCCAACCTCCACGTCCCGGAGGTATTGCTGGTACAGATTTTCCACGTTATACGTTTCCTGGATCTTCATTTGCTTGAAGCGACCGGAACGCTTGCATTCCTCCCAAATTACTCCGGAGCTCGCGATTCCTATGTACATCAGATCGCTCTGAATCACGTTGTTCACCAGCGATAGACCAACGCCGTGAATTTCCAGTTTTATCTCTTGCGTCACCTGATCCAGTCGACTGGCACTGTGTACCCCGTATGCGATATTGGCATTATCGGTGATCAGCAACACCCGTTGTGTACCATTCAAGAACGATACCCAATAGATGTCCCTATCCGTTGGAGATTTAAACTCACTAATATCGTCCCGTCGTAGATCGTTCTCGATCGTAACCAGTTTAGCTCCACTGTCCCAAACGATCTTCCTCTCACCGGCTGGATTGACCCACGTGTGCAATACCATTTGGTTCGGCATCAAAATCTTACCATTTACATCCCCTTTCTCCTTGAAAGCAAACGCCTCAACCGTGTGATTGATCAGCATTGCTGGAGCATCACCCGCGTGGTACCCCGTAAACGTAATGTAGATGGCGCCTTCCGTAACGTGTACATCAACACTGATCCCACCGTATCGGTTCTTCAACTGCAACAACGTACACTGCACTTCGGTGTACTTGAAGGGAGCCGTAATTTGCGACTGGTCGACTGCCTTCACCCGCAGCATTCGGTTCTCTTCCGTTTTGGGCCATAGGGGAACGCAATCGTCACGCTTGACCCGGGTCCAGGGATCACCCGGGCGCAAATGTTCTTGCACTTCTACGTCAAAATCCGCCCGATTGATTAGCACGAAGTACGGCATGAACACGATCTGCTTGGTCAGGGAGTTATTTGTCAGGGTGTTGTGCACTCCAATCTGCAATATAGAGGTAAGAGAAAACGGTTTTGATCTATTAGGGAACCAACATTTTCATAAACTATAGACAAGTCCTATTCATATGGTACAGTTATATGATGGAATTACTATAATTGATCTTCTGCTTCTTTTGATATCTATAGACGAGTTTACCGAACTGAAGAACAAAAACTAAACTTACCTGATAAGTCATATGGTTCGCGTGGCAATCGATCACCCCGCTCGATCCAGCCACGTCCAGAGAAAATTTCTCGCTCCACTCGCCGGTATCGACCCGGATGGCGGCTTTCTTTTTGCCGAAGAATGCCTTCTCCCGGAACGAGAACAGAATCGGTCCCTCGTATTCCGGCGGATGGTAGAGGATGTTGGTGTTCTCATCGTTGGGCTGTGGTATACGAGCAGAAACAATAGAAGGAAGGTTAAGGAAACTATAATAAATGTCGTTTGCATTTAGAGAAAGGTCGCTTTAAAGCAGATAAAATGCTATTAACAAAATGGAACGGTATAATTATAGTGCTCGGTTGAAATTAGTAACGCAGAACAGAAACATCTAAGAACAAACAGGTATACATAAAAACATCTTCCACCATCGTGACGGTGTAGTAAACGAATACCTTTAAAACACTGAAAACCGAGATCATTGCAGGATTTTAATTGAGATTATTTGTGTTACCTTGATGTTGTGTCGGAGAGTGATGGCATTCAATATGCTACTGTATTTGTAATTGTAGTTGGATATTTTTTAACCTTTAAATATGGGATAATCATGCAGGAGCAAACAACAACAGAAGAAACTGAACACAATTGACCCCAACCTGTTTTCTAAACACCTTAATTATTTGTTTCGAAGCAAAAAAACTACGTCAACCGTTTGAATGCTTGAAACTATATTTAACAAAAATAATCAAATTCTAACACTAACAGTCTGCCAATAGATGTAGATAGTGCTATAGTTTCATGGTCTTCTGAAACTGAAGTAGAAGATAAGAGTAAGGGTAGACTAAATGTAAACCACATTGATTGATACCATAGCCATATGATTGATTAATTGATCAGTATTTCCGGTATACCACATGAACAATAAACATGATGAATGTTATATAGTACCTAGGGTATGCTTCAAAAGACCGTTTCCCTGATGAATGTAACCTCCAAACACCAACGTGTGTAAAATTTAGTATATACAGTTTCCCCCCATCTATTTGATAACATGCAATGTGTGTAGCTATTACTGAGTTGTATCTTTCATGTCGTGTAAATGAATAACTTCGAGATACCATACAAATCTTGGCAGGGTTTTATCTGTGATTTTTTGGTACTGTTTCCCCCAATGGACACCTACATTTCTCACCCGGGATCCGCAGTTGATCTTGGAAAGCTCTTCACAAAGTCTTGTTCTTCGTATCTGTAAGAGGTGGTATTAGATTGGTGGTGGGATAGACCATTTAAAACACTACTGGTGTAATCTAAAGTGTGATGATATAACATTTGATAGTATCCCGCTATAGTGACTGAGTATACGACTGTAATTGCTATATGAAAAAGAAGGAGGGAAATAAACAAGCAACATACATACTCTACAGAGAGAAACACATCAGTAGAAGTTATTGAAAAACCAGGTAAACAAATAACGCAGAACTGTAATGCGTGGCAACATAGCTCATCAAATAAGAATCCGGAAGTGAGAATAGAACATCGGTGCCAGAATCCCAACCAGCTACGTAAAAAAGTGTTAGTTGAATTGTGCAGGACCATTTTCAAGCTAAGGCAAAAACCCATCCAATTAGAAAAATAAAATTAAATTAGAAACATTTAACAACATCGAACCAGCAGAATTTGAAAACTCCAGCCAAAGAAATAACCGGAAAAAAACTAGAAATATAAAACTAGATTCACTTTCCGCGGAAAATACCTTGTACGTGGTGTTTTTGCCCGCCAGCTCTTTCTTCTCGGTTTTACGCGATTTCTAGTTCAACGGATTCGCGTAGCCGATAAGAGCCGGTGTTTTTTGGCAAATGGATACGACCGGTAATACAAAATGCACACAGTACATACAGAATGACGTGCGCAAATATGACATAGCACCCGTAATACGTTTAGAGGGAGAAGAATAAATATGAAAGTAGAACAAAGAAAAAAAAGACAATGATAAGAAGAGAGCATGGATGATAATAGACAACTATGTGTATGCATGAAATACCCTAAAGAAACTTATTTATCGAATATCATTAATATACTAAAGTTACTGTAGCATAATCTGTATTATAGTGAAGCGTATGTAAAACTTACAACTCGTACTCTGTGTATGTGTGTCGAAATCAAGGTGGAACAAAATCATGTAAAACAAAACACGAGACTGGCAAAACGATCGATGCAAATGATAAACCGCTCCAAAACTTACGTTGATTTCGATACTAAATTTCTCACATGTGTGTTACTACAACAATATCAAAAAGCACATTCACGGATTTGACTAAAATTCAGATAAATTAGGATATGAGTGTTCTAAGTAATCTCCTGCTCCCAAATTCATCCTATTCGAAAACAAGCGATTACGGCACCGATTGATTCCGTTCTTTTTGTTTTCATCCGTGCTCACTTCTAACAAAAATACAAAAATAAGAAACAAAACAAACAGCACTTCAAACTTTTGTTTTTCTTAGGATGAAAATGGGAGACAATAGGAAACAATATCCTCTATATAGATTTGCATTCATCTGACCAGACTGTTTCATGAGAGAGCAGTAGGAGTAGGATTTTCTCCCACAAGGGATCTAAATTTATGCTCAATTTGTGGGAAATGATCCCAAAACCTCCGTGAATGTTGCGAGTATCACATGTACACAGGATTTGGTGAACGTTAACCTATAACAAATGATTGAGCGAAAGTTGTTTTAAATCCGTGATGATCCATTACACTTTCTCAAGGTGTTTTTCGATTGCTTCGTGTAAATTTACAAAATACTGTAAGTTTTGCAGCGGTTTCTTAAACAAAAACTGTATGGAAGAAAAAAACGATTTAATTGAATTCTTACCCGATAGCTGAGCATCAAACCCGTCTTGTTGAGCATCCAGAAGGGGCAGTATACTGTTAGTGTCAATCCATCCGTGCGATTTTCGTATCTGTTGAAAATTAAATCAATAAAATCACCTGTTACAAAAAAATGATCCACTTGTAACTTACTTAACACCAAGTTGCAGGGACATAACTTCCACCGAATCGTAGGCATTGAAAGTCCATACGCCAAACTCCGGCGGTTGCGCTGGAATCTCCGTAGTACAGGACCAATCTTTTTCCAGGTAATTCACGAGCTATCAAAAGAAGTTACAAATTCGATATTTCGATTGCATACCAAACCTATGTATTTCACTTACCCTTGCTACGATGTAAGATGTTTCCGTAGCTGATCGGGCCGCTGTTTTCACCGTCGGAAGGTGCAGCAGTTCTCCCGGACGGAGCAACTTCTCTCCATAGTCCAGGTAGTCTTCACCAACGATGGTCGACTGGGTGGATAGACTCTCGGTGCTGGTTATTATGTCGGCCTCCAGCTCACGCCGTACCGAACATCCCGCCACCGAAATGGTCAACCCGATGGGCAATGCGTTCCGCAGCATCAACGGTGGCCGCAGGTGAATCTCGAAGCAAGCGCTTAGCATGGTGTGCTTCGAGGTGACCTCGTGGAACACGTCGTGACGTTCGCGAACGGCCTGTAAAAGCCCCAAATTAAATCAACACTGATCATAACCATGACACACCAGGAAAATACTCACATTAATATAGAACGGCTCAAACGTCCTGATCGGGTCGCACTGCAACGATTTGATCATGTTCAAATTGTTGGGCGACTCCTTCCAGCTGATTCCCTGCGCCGACGAGTGGTAACCCTTCATCGAAAAGTGCAGATCCATGTGGTTGTACAGGAAATACAACGGCACGTTGAAGAATCCTCCCGGGCGAACTTCACCGACCACGTACTTCTCGTGGTCGATGAACTGATGAACGTAGATGGGGGCAGTGAAGTGGTTGTAGATTTGGACGATTCCTCGCAACACCACGACAGTGGCGCCGTGCTCGATCTTTACCTCGGAGATGATGGCCCAAGGGTCCTGATCGGTCTTGCGGAAAATGGGGAAGTATCGCTTGTCGGACTTGTAGACCGGAAGATTCAGTTCCTTCTCCGTATCTCCGATGATCACTTTGAGGAACTTCTTCTTAGCGCTATTTTCGTTGTCTTGCATCACAGTGAGCATTGACAGATCACAGTCTTTTTCGCGGGGTTCCAAATGCAGTCGACCGTTCGGCATCACAATACAGCTATTAACTTCCTGTTCACCAGTCTGCTCGATAGCAATCAGTTCGTCCACTTTGTTCGATTGCAAGTGAGATGCGTGTATAACGAAATCTCCTTTGACAAAATTAATTTTAATGTCTTGACCGGTATCGTTTTGAACCGTATACGGGGCAACAATCTCTGCCTTCACTATTCCCTCTCGTTTGATCGCCTCTGAGAAAGCCTTCCCCAAATTTTGGAACACATCCAAACAGGTCTTGCTAACCGTCATTTCCAAGCTATCTCTGGAGGCTATGTTGATTTTGGTGGTGGGATCTCTCGAGCGATCCTCGTGGTGATCCACTTCAAGCTCGAAGGTCAATTCCCATGGAACGTTCTCGATTGCTCCGTTAGGCTGTTCCACCTCATTCGGCTCAATAACATATTCCCACAGCGCCAACGCCTGATTATAGTACGACATGCTCAACCGCAGAGAGCTGCTAATGTTCATATCCGAACTCCAGTTGGAAACCTCTGCCTGCATGCTAGTTTCGATGAAAAGCATAGGAATAGTATTAATCCCCAAGCCCGTTTCGATGATCAGAGATATGGAAGGTACTTCAACCATACACTTCTCCTCCTTGATGTCGATCGTACGCAAAGACTCCAAACTCAGCGCATCCTCGGCCAACTCCGGCCGAATAAACCAGAAATCATCCGGATCATACCCTTTGATATCCCAAAGTCTGCTATAATCCTCCGGCGCTTGCGTTTCATCCAGTTTAGCCTGTTCGTTTGCCGTCAGCGTTTGCAAAGCATTGTTCATTAGTTCAATAACGGCCGGCGAGACACTGATCTTGATATTGGTCGAGTTCAAACTCAGATGCAGACCCTTGCCCTCGGGCGTCGACCCGTTCAAACTAATCGAACAAGGGTTGATCACAAAGTGTTTGGTATCGTTGCGTCGCTCCGGATTGAACTCCGCGTAGTACAGACAGAAGTCTTTAAGTTCACCTTTGATCACTTGACGTTCGCCCACCAGGCGCACGTTTAGGGAGATTTCGTTGTTCAGAATCAGAGCGTGACAGTTGATGTCGTCCATCTGCTCCACCAGAATGATATCGGGTTGTTCGATTTTGATTATGAACGTCATCTGACCGACTTCGGATTTTTCCGTGGGAGCTGAGAATGTTTGTAGATTATATGAATATATGTTTCCCAGGATTATGAAAATAGTCAATTTCAAACTTCCCAAAGTTGATGTGGTGCCTTGATCTCTAAGAAAATGAAATAGTCCATAGATATATTGTGCATGAGGACTCATTTCTGTCCTCAATTTCAATGTTAGATTATCAACATTAAACGAGGTCACCATTAATTCATACCTTCATAACGTAAGATTTCAAAAACGAACGAGTTATTGAAAGAAAATGCGTGGAAGTTTATAAAAACTAGAACAATTTCTGAATAAGTATTCTTGAAAGAATCCCAGGTATAAATCGTGGTCATACTTTCAAGATGTTTGTATCAACACAACAACAGTTTCATACAGTCTACTCCACTTACCAATAGAAGTGCTAGACTTCCGTTCTCGTCTGGCTTGCTCCTCCGCTGCCTGCAGCGCCTTCTGTTCCACCAGCTCTTCCGGTTGCAAAAACTGTTGCAATTTTAACAGAAAGTCCACCGACAAAATTAAATTAAAACTGGAAACCTTCACATCAGCAAACATGTCGTTCTCCTTCATGTTGAACGTGATATCGATCATCGAGTGGAGCGGAGCCATCAAGGCAGCCGTTTCCTCATCATCGCTTCCACTGGCGATGCTTATCTTGGGATCATTCGACCGTCGTTCCATCATCCGCGTCAACATATTCTCCCGGTGCGGACGAATATCGTCCAGTCGAATGTCACACAAAATGATGGCCGTATTCAGCGAGCCATCGGTTAACTTCTTTCCCTGGAGGGACAGGTAGTAGATTTCGAAACCGGCCAGTCCTTGTTCCGGAGCTGGAATACACAAGCTAGTGAGATAAAACTCGATTTAAACTCCTGAGCGTTACTTACCAGTGTACAACTTGATGTTGATACTATCGATCTGGAAGCTGAACTTCAGGAATGTGTCCACCTTTTGTTTGGCAGCTTCCTTCTCACGTGCTGCGGCTTCCTGTTTTGCCTTCAATTGAGCCACGTCCACGCCGAAAGGTTTAGCAGTGGCACGCTTGGCTACAGCGGACCAGTTGGTTTTAGCTGCAAGTGGTTGATTATGTTTTAAAATCCGCACATGTCAATGTCGCTCAATCGAAGGATAGATAACAAACTAAGGTGCACAATTTTTACACTGTTAAATCACTTATGGCAATATGATGAACGCTAGTGCGGTGATTCTCTTCCAGGATGAATACCAAAAGATCAAGAGGAAACCATGAAAAAATCCCCGAAAGAATTCCTGGAGGAATCCCCGAAGAAATTCTGGAGGAATCCCTTAATGAATTCCTGGAGGAATCCCCGAAGGAATTCCTGGAGGAATCCCCGAAGGAATTCCTGGAGGAATCCCCGAAGGAATTCCTGGAGGAATCCCCGAAGGAATTCCTGGAGGAATCCCCGAAGGAATTCCTGGAGGAATCCCCGAAGGAATTCCTGGAGGAATCCCCGAAGGAATTCCTGGAGGAATCCCCGAAGGAATTCCTGGAGGAATCCCCGAAGGAATTTCTGGAGGAATCCCCGAAGGAATTTCTGGAGGAATCCCCGAAGGAATTCCTGGAGGAATCCCCGAAGGAATTCCTGGAGGAATCCCCGAAGGAATTCCTGAAGGAATGCCTGGAGGAAACCCCGAAGGAATTCCTGGAGGAATCCCTGAAGGAATTCCTGGAGGAATCCCCGAAGGAATTCCTGGAGGAATCTCCGAAGGAATTCCTGGAGGAATCTCCGAAGGAAGTCCTGGAGGAATCTCCGAAGGAATTCCTGGAGGAATCTCCGAAGGAATTCCTGGAGGAATCTCCGAAGGAATTCCTGGAGGAATCTCCGAAGGAATTCCTGGAGGAATCTCCGAAGGAATTCCTGGAGGAATCTCCGAAGGAATTCCTGGAGGAATCTCCGAAGGAATTCCTGGAGGAATCTCCGAAGGAATTCCTGGAGGAATCTCCGAAGGAATTCCTGGAGGAATCTCCGAACGAATTCCTGGAGGAATCTCCGAACGAATTCCTGGAGGAATCTCCGAAGGAATTCCTGAAGGAATCTCCGAACGAATTCCTGGAGGAATCTCCGAACGAATTCCTGGAGGAATCTCCGAACGAATTCCTGGAGGAATCTCCGAACGAATTCCTGGAGGAATCTCCGAACGAATTCCTGGAGGAATCTCCGAACGAATTCCTGGAGGAATCTCCGAACGAATTCCTGGAGGAATCTCCGAAGGAATTCCTGGAGGAATCTCCGAAGGAATTCCTGGAGGAACCTCCGAAGGAATTCCTGGAGAAATCTCCGAAAGAATTCCTGGAGAAATCTCCGAAGGAATTCCTGGAGAAATCTCCGAAGGAATTCCTGGAGAAATCTCCGAAGGGATTCCTGGAGAAATCTCCGAAGGAATTCCTGCAGACATACCTGAAGGAATTCCTGGTGGAATCCCCGAAGGAATTTCTTGAGGAATCCCGGAAGGAATTCCTGGAGAAATCCCCGAAAGAATTTCTGAAGGAATCCCCAAAAGAATTCCTGGAGAAATCCCCTTAAGGTATTCGCGAAGGAATTCCTGGAGGCTTCACTGAAGCAAATCTTGAAGAAATTCCCAGAAGAATTCCTAGAGGAATCTGCGAAGGAATTTCGAAGAATCCCTGAAAAAATCTCGGACGAAATTCCCAAAGGTGTACTTCAAAAGATCCACGAGAAAATTTCTGCAATTTCCGAGGGAATTCCTGAAGGTATTTCTGGAAACGACTCCGAAAAAAGTCTTGAGGGAAATTACTAGAAATCCTGGAGGTATTCACGAAAAAAACTCTCTAATCCATGGTTAATTTTTACTAGAAAATTATAATATGTAGCCAGAGAACCACCGCACCGCGCTGCGTCGTATCACATTCGATAATTGTTGTTGTCCTATTCACAGGTGAAACCGCATATGATTTACAACACTGCATCGAGCACATTAATGTTTTTTTAGGATCTAACCACACTTTGTTCAATCAGGTGCAAACGGTTCTACGTCTAAAAGTAGCATAGTATGATAGCTTACCATCGGATGATGCAGATATGCCAGCGGCGGAAGTAGTATAGTTAATGACTGGACACGCATTTTGGTCGTATGTTTTTTTTTTGGTTCAAGTTGCAAGCGATGATTGAATGGGCGCAATACGAAAAGTTGGTGCACGTGGATGTTCGAAAGCAGGATGGATGGATGGTGCAGCAAACGGTAACAATTTCAAAACAGGATGAAGGCATCACGCAGGGAGCGGATATGAGCCGATTCCGGGTAAAATGAAAAAATACAATGCAAAAAGCAAAGAAACAAACGTAAAATGAAAAATTAAGATACTGTTTTTGATAATGGGGAACTTTTCTCGATGAAAATTAGAGAATAAGACATGATTAGAGTGACTGGAAGGGAGAGTGGCGACATGTTCCAATTTTGACAGGTCTCCTGCTCGTTTGGAACGGGAATTTGTATGGATTTGACAGATGATCGCTGTTCCAATTTTGATATTGACGCCACTCTCCCTTCCAGTCACTCTAGATATGATCACATACCTTGAGGACTGATGGGTGACTTCTCCGTTTTAAGCACAGGCTTTTTGAACTCGTTCTGACCTTCTGTCATGTTTTTGGACAGAATTTGCATGATCACGCTATAATCCGTAGCAATAAAGTTGAGCTGAAATAACGTCATTTGATATTGAATATTAGTTGAAGAGTCTTATTTCACAACAACTTTCATGTTCTTATATTTTTTTTTCAATTCTTAAAAACTATACTCCAACTGACACAAAGATTACCAATTTATCCACCTGACAAACGTTTACAGGAAGCTCAAATCACTTACCTCAACCGCTTTTAGCCGCCCGGATATCTCCATATCCGGTCGATCACGGTACCACCCGGAGGAAAGATTCCTCTTCATAATCAGCGTGAAACTAGTTGGACTGAGAACTGCGCTCTGATCAGGAACAATTCCATAAATCATATCGTCCGATCCGTACCGCGACACGTGCGACATCTGACTCTCCTCCGACGGGCAAACATCGACCTTCGAAAGCTTCATATCCTTCAGCTCAATCTTCATCTCGTCGATCACCGCCGGACCGTGTGTGTTCTCCGTGGCAATATCGCGGAAGTTGTTCGTTATGCTCAAATGACCGAAGTCCATGGCCACCGCTTTCAAGCTCTTGGAATCCACCGGTATCACTATAATCGGAGCCTTTACCTTGATGTCCAGCTTCATCCGGGTAGCTTTACTGTACGCTTCGACAACGTTGTTCTTGGCAGCCTCAGCAGCTGCCGCGCTGGCTTCTTTGATTCGCTGCTGTGCCGCTTGGAAATTGTCCAAGAAGGCCAACACCGACGTTACGAACCAATTCAGGAACACAATGCGAGCACAACCCATCGTCACTTCGACACGCATGTCATCGGAATTGTAGTCCGAGGTCGCTGCCAGGTCAAACAGGACAACCTGAACCTGTAGGGCATTGTCTCCGATGATCGACAGAATCTGTGTGAAATAATAACAGCCGTAACAAACAAAAATACTTCATGAAGTTCTTTGGAAACAACACAAACATTATGCAAAAATAAAATAATAGGTTCTAAAGTAACACTGATTGAGCACATGATTGAATATCATACATGTAAGATAGTGATGATTTTGCCCGAAAGTACCAATGTCCTTTTCGAATGAAAGGTCATTTGCGAAAATGACTTTCGGAGTTATGAGGTATTCGGGGAAACAGCGTTCGGGGACGTTTTTTAATGGAAAAGTATCTTTTAGGACCCTATACAAACCTTCGTATGAATCGTTGCAGGATTAATATCAGTCAGAACAATATCCTCCAGACGGATGTTCACCTCAGTGTATGACGACTTCACAATCGCACTGCTGGTTAGATTTTGAACCTGTTTGATTCAAGAGAGAAACACGAAGATCAGCTAGGAATTGTTCATAGAATGATGTTGTTTGATTTGAACCAACCTCAAGTACAGCGATAGAACGTTTATCATTCTGCAGCTCCACCGTGACATCCTCCAGCTTGGCCTTCACTCTGATCTTAATGCTGTCTACAATTGATAGTCGTTTACGATTAGCTACTCGATTGCAATCGTTTTGAGAGTTGATCGTGTGCAGTTTTTTTTTGTGTGATGATGATTTTGGGGGTGAAGGACGAGATCCAATTCGTTGTGTGTTTGTTGTCATGTGTCATATAATTTTCAAAGGAAAATCATAACGGGATACAGGGTAGCACAACGTCAGTAATCACACAAACGCATAATAAGAGATCACCGAAAAAAATGCAGGCAGGCAAGGAACACAATTGATTTCGGCGATTGACGAGTTGGTCCAATCCGGGTAGCGTTCAATGATCCATGATCCAGCCACATGCGGTGCCAGGTCGGAATGGATTTCATGTTTCGTGTCGACGACATTTAAGCCACGCATTAAATAAAACCACAGTTAGAAATGGGAATGGAAAACGGAAGAAAACACAAACGTATGAATTACTTGTACTATCTTCTACAACAGAAATGGTATAAAAATGGCGGGATATATCATATATGTGTTTTGCCACGTTTATAATAAATCTTTGTAGCCATAGAGTTCTGAGCTATTAGATTATGTACCTTATCATTTAGATTAGACTTTGCAACTGAACACCGTTGAAGCACCATATTTGACACGACGCACTTTTGTACCGCTTATTAAATATATACTAGTACTGTAAACCTTCTGCAATGCCCTGTGGCTTTGGCTCCACGTGTTTACGCTAGCTTAATCTTGGCTTTGGCTGTCTTTTGCTCCACTATCTTTCTCTAATTGTCATACGTCTGACACCTTTTGGAATACCCGTAACATCGAGATAATGACTGTCTACTTTCCACTTCCGATTCAGGTATGCTGTTCTGTAGGTCCCAGCTGTCAAGGAGAATTGCTAGCGGAACTTGTGAGCGTGTATCGGTGTACTGCTTATTTGCGTGTTGTCTTCGTACCCGTAACGTTTCCGCATTTGGTTTTAGTGGGACCGTAGTTGGTTTTGCTTCAATGGTAGCCAAATATTCTACATCATACTACCGATGCGTTCGATTACTTTTCCAGGAGGCCAGGTCCAACTATTTGCAGAGTACTAGTACTTTAGTCCAAACGAGATCTTGAGGATGATATTCTCTCGCTTTAGTTCCGTGTTTCCGGTTGAATTGCTTTTCTCTTGGTCCTTGTATTGTCCTTGATTCATTGTACGGTGACGGTGGCTGAAGGAGTTCCGGGGATCGGCCTTCCGTACATTAGCTCCCCAGGCGACTTTCCATCTAGAGCGATTCGACACGGTGTTGATCTATAGCACAGCAGAAAACTATTAATGGCTTCATCGAGGGTTTCCCCCCTACGGTGATTTTCTTGAGGGTTCGCCTGAACGTATCCAGAAACCGCTCCGCAAGTCCGTTGAACGGCGGGGACAATTCCGTTTGCTGGGCAGTATGCTTCGAACTTGTCACTGGTAAGTTGAGTTCCGTTGTCGGTGACCATGTTTCCGGTTGTCCGTATCTTGCGAAGATGCCACGGACTATTAGCAAGGTTGTCAGTGTGGTGATGTTGTTCGTTCAAACTACTTCTGACCTTCTGACCACTTTGTGAACGAATCGACCAGAATGATAAAATAGCTCTCATATATTGGATCGGCGAAATCCATATGTAGACGCTGCCACGGCTTCGCTGATTTGGACCAAGACTCCAGATTCGTTTTGGCATCTGTCTTGGCTACACTGGCGCACTCGTTGCAGGAACGGATGAACGGACTAGTAATCATCGATATTTGGCCAATAAACATACTGACGGGCTATGGAGTCCACACCAGGGCCCTGCAGGGTGCCCCTTGTGCAGCTGCTGGAACACTTTCTTCTGACAGATTGTACGAATGACCAGCCGCTCACCATACAAGAGTGTTGGTATAAAGAATATGTGAACTATATTTTCCTCGGGATAAAAATTAAAGAACAGCCTTCAATGGAAAGAAGGCAAACTTGTTCGTGGTGCCATTATATTGGATCTCTTATTTTCAAAATTATCTTTTGTTTCCATGGATTTTATTTTTTCCGAAAGGCAATTACTTGTTTTGTATATAGGCTGTTCTTTATCGGTTCAAGCAATTTGGATTCCGGTAATGGTTCTTACCAGCAAATCATCCTTGTCGGCATATTGCATCCTGAGCAATTAACTTACGTAATTAACTTTTACGTTAAGTATTTATATAGTTATTCTTTTTAGTGAAATCTGTTTTATGCCAAACGTCCTTATGCCAAATGGCATTGCGCCCTTCACTTGACGCATGCTGAACCTACATTTTTCGATGCGCGCCGTGAAGCCGAGCTCCTGCGAGCGAGCGAGAACTTTTTGTAGATTTCATTGATGTTCGGCCTACAGTAACCAACAACGGTGAACGTGAGACTAGCGAACATGATGTCCATTATTTGCTGAAAGGCCCATTTTTACTGGAAGGAGCGATAACGAGAGCTGGTGTGCAAAGGAGCGGAACCATTGTCATGCGGTCGCATATGCTCCTGGGTTTCGCGGACGATATCGACATCAACAGGATCGGCCGACGGGCCATGGAAGAGGCGATATTTGTTGTTGAGGCTGCGTCCGCATCTCGGCCTAGCTCTGCTGAGATATACTTCGAGTTGTGACTTTGGCTCCACGTATTTACGCTCGCTCAATCTCGGCTTTAACAGTCCTCCACTCCACGTTATACGTCTGCCACCTTGCCAGCATGGTTATCAAGATCCTCGATGAAGGACCGTTTCATTGATCGAATGGACATCAATCGTAGGGCAGTGAAGGAAGCTTTGTCTCCTCAAAAGATGAGGGCAGCGATTTTGAAGAGCTATCTAGCAATTTGATGGGTGACTCACTGTCACATACTGACATCATGCGTTTGAAGACGACCTGGGAACCCCTATACGTGTGGGGAAACTTTTTATTTTGATGTAACTTGAATTCAAAACTACCTTAATCGCGTCAAATATGGTTCCTTCACGATGCAGATTAAAATGACTCTAGGGGAAATCGTGGACCTTGAGGTGAAACTTGTAAGAATAGAATAAATCCTATGTATTGTCTATGTACAGTTGGTCTGGTACCTATCAATGGTTTGATAAATGAATTCGCAAAAAATACAAATCCGTTCATATTTGATAGGTTCTTATACTGGGGTTTCAAAACTGTGTACACTGAGCGAAACAAGAATAGCACCATCATGTTTTTCCATAGCAATTTTAGAATATCCAAACCAATTCAATTTTTTGCAGTGTAGGAAGTTATTTCAATCTGTTTTACAGCTTTCCTGTTAATAACGTTCTAAATATTGTGGACCATTTTCGTTTAAGCCGAACAATTCATGAAAAAATGAGCGAAATAAAAATAGCACCACTTTAGCTTTTGATCAACGTTTATTTATATTCCAACAAAAAACAAATTCAATCAAATTTTTAGTAACTTAGTAGTGAGTGTACGAGCCATTGTTTCGAATGACTTCAATGAGCCGTGATTTCATAGACAAAATCAACTTTTCCAGCGTACTCTGCTCGATCTGCTCCTAGCATTCACGAATACGACGTTTCAGCATGTTAACGTTGTCAAATTGTTTCCCGTTTTCATAAACGCGCCGAGCAAGAATAGACCAAAGGTTTTCTATTGGATTCAGATCCGGAGAACATGACGGCCACTCGAGAACTTCTATGTTTTTATCAGAAAACCACGCTTTAGTCATCTTAGAGTTGTGAATCGCGGCATTATCCTGTTGGAAAACGAAGTCTGGGCCCATCAATACCTCGCCGTGCTCAATTAGGCTTATTTCCAGCATTTCAATGTAATCCTCCGACTTCATTTTTGTTGAGAACCACGCCAATGAAAGCTTTCCCCGGAATGAGAAAGCTCCCCAAACCATCAGAGTACCACCACCAAAGTTCCGGCTCATTTTAACATCCGGATCTTTCCGGAGATCGTGCCAGTAGCATTGCCAACCATCTGGACCATCAAGGTTGAACTTTTTTTCGTCCGAAAAGATCACATTTTTCCATTCGTCCGTCCAGGAAATATACTTTTCAGCGAAATGAAATCGATGCAGCTTATGCTGCTTTGTCAAGTTGGGCTTGCCGAGCCTTTTGTGCCACTTCAAGTTTTCGTTGCTCGACAGGATTTGCTGCACACGTCTTGTTGTCACCGGAAGTTGTAATTCTGCTCGAATTTGTGATGCTGTTCTTTTCTGGTTCACTGCTTCTCTATAAATCCGTCGCTTATCCCTCTCCGTGAGCTTGCTTTTCGTCCCACGTTTGTCTGTGCGCCGGCCATTTTCGGGGTTTTTCAGGAACCGCACGACTACGGAATGTGATCGCATGATTCTTCGACCGATTTCTCTAGAAGAGAGGCCTGCATCATGGTAAGTTTTAATTTTTACTCTTTCTTCGGAAGTAAGATGTTGCGCACGACCCATTGCTGCTAGACTACCGAAAAACAAAGGTTTGTTTCGACTATATTTGAACCACAACTTCACACCCGATAGGAACTGACTGCAACTGACGCAAAACCAAAACAAACACCTGTCAAAATTTGCACAGGATGCTTCCGTCTCATGGTGGTGCTATTTCTATTTCGCTCTGTTTTCATGAATTTTTCGGCTGAAATATAAATGGTGCATAATAATTTGAATGTAGTGAACTGAAAAGTTACGAAGCGCTTTATACTATCATTCCTGACTGAAAATAGCACAACTGATATGGAAGTTTCAAAAATATTGTCGAAAAACTCGGTGGTGCTATTCTTGTTTCGCTCAGTGTATCTTATTCTGTTTGATGATTTCTTGACAAATTGATAATACTTGACGGGAAACATTTCGTAACATTTGATTTACTAATCTACATTGAGCCAAGCTACTTCTACTTTCTACTTAACCCAAATAAATCAATCTCACTCATACAAGTTTAAAAATACCAAAATAAAAATAACTCACCTTTAGTGGACTGCTCAGCAGTGGCCGTTTCATCCTCCAGGATGGTAGGCAGCTTCTCCTTCGCTGCGTGCAGCAACACCGAAGCGGTGCTCTCCTCTTCGTAAATAGTTGCAATTCGATCGCGCGGCGGCATCTCTTGTTCCTTTTTACTATTCATAACTGCTTCCATACGCATTTGGAAGTCGTTTGCCAACTGATCGGAACAATAAATTTTAAATGATAAATTTTAGGATTTTGCTTTGCGAAATGTGGGTACCTACCCTAATGATTTCATTCAATGCCTCTTCGTGAAGCAACAGTACCAACGTAGAAAAGTTTATTCCAACTTCCTGTTCCACGGATTCGTACTTGGTAGTGAACTCCGGACTGTTTTTCTTGCACTATCAAATCAAGCCGACGATTATCAATCAGTTAAATTCATATAAAACAATACTCACGTTCGTGTAGTTCAGTGTGAACAGATAATCATCATTATCCTCATACTTTGGCGTTTGGATCACATTCAGCACATTCTCCTGTTCGTTCCTAACGCGGAATTGGTCCAACGTTACGGCACCCAGTTTCAGTGCCACCTTCAGATCGTACGTTCGCTGTACCATGTTCATCTCCAGCTGTTTCACCTTGAAGGCCACAATTTTCTGGGAATTCACGTGGGTAAACGGAACGTTGAACGTCACACTCTTCCGCTGCATTAGGGTTTGATCCAGTGGTGACTGTGGGAACTCTTCGGTTGGGGTGGTGAAAACTTCCGACGAGCTGGTTCCAGTTCCACTTATTTTGAAAATGGTTAGAGAACATTCTGTGGATGAAAATTTAATTGTAAGGGATCATGCATTCATTTGGTAATTTTTATTATTTCGACAACCGCACATACCATTCAGTACAAATCGCACTTCCAGATCGATGAACTGTACCACTTCGCCGTCCAACGCATCAGAAGTATTCAAATTCTCTACCGGTCGTTGAATTTTGGTCAGCTTCTGTTGTTTTTCGTCCAGATATTTTAACAGCGACAAGCTCGAGCTAAACACATTGCTATCCTTCGCAATTGGAGCTGGCTGGATTTCGTCGCTCTCCGGCAAGGGCAGACTCGTCACGATCGAGAGCGCTTCCAGAACGCGTTGTTCAGTAACGCAAATGTTGACCGACGGTAATTCACCAAAAATTTTGCACTTGGGAAGCCTCGGATCATCATCCAGCACCGAGAGATGGGCGGAAATCCGGAACGACGTTGGTTCCAATATATGCATCTCTGTCACGGTACTGCAGCGAAGCGTCCCTTGCCAATCTTCGTCCAGAGTGGCGACAATTGCCTGCACGTCGCGAATCTCCAGAACGAACTTATCGTAACTTTGACGGATGATTTCCCGAAGAATTTCATCCTGACTGGCACCCTCTTCGTGCATTGTGTGGACATCTTTTTGGTTGATTGGACGGGGCTCAGTTTGAACCATCAACTTACCCAAGCTAACGACTAGCACCGATTCTTGGTGGCAGAATAAGCCTCCATGCGGAACGATAATGTAACTAGGGCTGATGTCCACGTTCAACTCCAGACGTGGATGGTTTGCGATAGCGTACTGCAAACCGGTAGCCGATCGCTCTTTGATGTTAACCAACTTCTCGGCGGCCGCATCTGTGAGTCTGAAAACATGATGAGACATTTTTATATACCCTTTATGTAATCCGGATATCACTCTACTTCACTTAGCAGGTGGTTTTAATTAGTAAGGGCCGATTTCTTCACCCTGGCGTAAGCGTTAAACCAGGTTTAACTATATAGGTAAGCCTGGATTATCGGTTAAGCCAAGGTGAAGAAATCGGCCCTAATTGAGTTTCAGTGATAGCGACGCCAACTTAATGATTGATTCGACGAGGACGAACGCGAAGAATGTCGATGGAGTCGAATGCTAGTGTCCAGCACCCGGTTCGATAGAGAACAGTACATAATGGTAAGAGCAGAAAAGAAACAACTCCACATCAGCTGGAAACGGCAGAACATGTGATTTTTGAAGTATGATTAGGACCGATATGCGGAGGTTTTATGCAACCATCAATGGTGCGCAGCACAGGACTGCGCTTCTGACTGCCATATGAAATGACTGGGCGGGAAGGAAATTTGCTGGGAGACAGCATAGCGCTGGCCAGCCAGGTGGAAGGACCATTTTGGACATTCGTTTAATCTAGGCAATACTGTATCTAGAAACAGAGCTAGCATTACTGATTACGGTAAAGCTGTGGAACCATGCAATGTACACCATCACTCGATAAGGTTTAGAACGCCCTAAGCTGAAGAAAAATATCGCTGGAAAGGAGAAGATCCCGGTAGAACTTCTGAGGCATAAAAGCGAGCAACTGAGAGGCGATTCCCTATAACCTCAAATCTACCTATTTGACAAGATTACAGAGGGATTGCTCTTCTTGATTCGGCGTACAAGATACTGTCGTGTGTCCTGTTATCATATTCCGGTAGTTTAACTGAAGTTTTCTGACGAAACTAGGTAGGTGGATACGTAAAACGCTGGATGGATCAAAATCAAGTGGATCGGATCGTAGACGAAGAATCTACTTCGTTTTTGACCTTCGATGACCTCCAAATATACTGATCAACATGATTGTTTGTGTTTTTTCTGCAAATAATGTTTATCTGTATGTCGTTTTATCAAAGGACCCGTTATCCCGAAAATTAGTTCTCTGAATGTTGTGGGAAACTGGAGGAACATCGTCCAAGACCGACGAAAACGGAATTCTACTATTCGCTCGACACTGATGTAAAGGTCCTGTAGTCATTAAGGTATCAAGGTGAGTTCACGAAATTTCCAAAACATTTCAATTACCAGCTAAATAAAACCATATATCGACTACTTACTGAGAGATGGTTGCCGTCCGTGGAGTCGTGAATACTTTGGTCAATTGGATAATGGTTTCCGCGTCGTAGATAATTTGCAGTGGCCGTGACGTTACCACCACTCTTTGGTCACACAGTTTATCTTCCGGGTTGGTTTCAAAAGAAACATCTAACAGGGTGTCGGATTCTTCCAGCTGTGATCTTACCATGATTGGAAGAACTTCTCCTTGTCTCAATCCGGAAATGGTTAGCTCTTCCATTTGAAGCGTGGCCCTGAAAGATTAAAATATTTAGACGTGTGTCACAATTAAAAACGCTCCAAATACAAACTTCAACGCTCCAGCCGAAGGCCTTTGCTGCACGCCACATTTCACGTTCTTCAATTCCAACATCATCACCCTTTCCAGTAGCCGACTTGGGCTGCCCAATTTCTCCTGCGAACCCACGGACACTTCCGATTTGATCGAAACCTCCAGAGAATTCAGTTCAAATTGCAGAATTTGAGCCACATAATACTCGGGAAGCTCTGTAGGAGAATCGCTTTCCTGATAGCCGATAGCTTTGAACAGCTTGGCCTTTTCCTCCGGCGTCATGGCAGCCTCGAACTGTTTCTCTGTAATGCAAAAATTTTACTGTTAAAAGCCTTTCAATTTCGATCATCACCAACTTACTTATATCCGTAGTATTACTCGCGTCATCCACTTTCTTGGCACCTCCACTCCACCAAGAACTAAACCATCCGCTTTTCTGTTCCGCTTCTTGCTTCTTCCCTTCCTTTTGCACTTCCAACTCCACCTTCTTTCTGATAACAATAATGTTCTGCAAATCCAACACCCGTTCCAGGTCTTCACAACGAGTGATGATTTCCGGAGTCAACTTTTTCGCCGTCAGCTGTACTTTGTACGCTTCCTCGTATCGGTTCAGATTGTCCCGATGTCGTTTCATGTTCTCCCAGGACCAGTTTCGGCGACGCCTTCGAACTTCCACCTCCAGCACACAAACGTACGCAAAGTACCACCACTCCTTGTAGTTGTTTTTATACCCAATGCCATACGGACGGAACTTCCGGTACGGCATGGCTCGCATCATTCTGCCGAACGCTTCCACCAACTGCATCGTGTTCTGGAACTGTACCCTAGTAATACCAATCGCCAATGTTTCCATACACAGATTCAGTTTTATCTTTGGTGAGGAGAACGGACGCTCCTCCGATTCCGGATTCGGAACCATCTCCAGTCGTGCACCGGAACTGATGGGACCGAAGATGTAATGGTACCCTTCCGGCTTGTGAAACTTGCTAGCGATCGTTTCCTGGAACAACATTTTGTACATGGACGGATCTTGATCCTGGAACAGCTGGGTGTTGCAGTTCATGTAAACCGACAGCATTTCCATCTGAGCCATTTTGTAGATTTTGGTAACGGATTCCGACACCAGGGTTTGCATCCAATTCTTATCGGTGGTGTGGACGCTCAAGTTGCTCAAGGTCACGCCAAATGCAAACGGAAAGCCCGTTGTGGTGGTATCTTCGTACCGGATGTGAATATCCGAAATTTTGATCTGTACATTGTTGACTATTTGTGCGGTTAGCTTTTCGGTGAACGTTTTATCCGCCACGGGCTTGTCCCTTTCTTCTTCGTTCTTTTTGGCCTGCTCGATGCGGAGCAGTTCCGCTTTCTTTGCCTCGAAGGAGTTTTTGTCTTCTTTTTCGGCATTGTAACGGATGTCGGTATTGGGTACGGCTAGAATGTATAGCTTGTCAACTATAGCTTCCACTGGAGCGCTGTACAGATTCTTCCATGGGATTTTGAGGACCAGTTTCCCAAGGTGACCGTAGAGTGTGCTAACCGGTAGGTCTAACTCCTTGAGAGCGCTCTGCTTCAGAATTAAGTTGTTCAATACGACATCACCTACAAAAAGAAAGAATTATTAACAATAAGTTGCTGTCTATTTAATAAATAATATCATCTCGATCATATGGTAATACATTAATATGACACAGATTGTCCATTTCAAATGAAGCTACATATATCCCTTCTTAGATTCATCAAAAATCTTGGAGGAATCTATCCTATCTCGAGGTAACCATCTAGGAAAAAATCTACCGGATATTTCTTGTTATCCAGAATTTGATGGCAATCTACAGGATTCGCCATAAGAAGTGAGTAGATGAGGATAAACTACTATATAAAATATCATTTATAGTGTTCAAAACTTATAACTATATTTAATTAAGGTAGTTTCTTCGATATGAAAATAGAGACACTTTCAAGTTACTGTTAAGAACTGATCATTGGGTTTATTCAGGCTGTCTTTTATACCCATATATGGCACATACAATTATAGTTTGTTCGTGTTGGTTACAAATGAATTCTGTGTGGACTCTGCCAATTAACCCAACCGGGAATATCTAACAATCCTTCCCTCTTTAGAATACAGTTTAGATACCTACTTAAAGCTAATAAATTCATACTTAATTCTAACAATGTATTTCAATAATATATTCTACACTTCACATGTTCGCGAGCGACTCCTTGTTATTATTGGACTTCGACTGAGCTTCGGTCTTTTGGGATTGTTTGAACCGACAGATCTTTCTAGCTTATCCATGAATTTGCTAAATGACCGATCCTTAGGTTCTTCCTCGAAACCGATGCAGGTGTCATCTTCCTCACTCAGCTCCCTACTACTGCGCTTCCGTGAGTGTTTTGACGGGACTAGCAGTTTAGAGCCTCTCGTGGATTTCAGAAGTTTCAGTTGGTTTCGGTGCGCCGATAAAACGTTCCTATGGAGAGATATTTGGAAGACATTCTTAGAGAGTTGTTTTATGAATTTAGCTTCAATCCAACGCTGAGGATCTGTTTTCCTGAAATTTTTGTAGAATATCTTATCTCCCACTACCAACTTACTGAATGGATCTAGTACTTGCTCAGCCTGGATGTAGCTGTTGTTTGCTGGTTTTGGAATCTCTAAATATTTTTTGTATTGTTTAGTTGGATTGATCAAATCCATCAAAACTTTTGGTTTATAACTAAACATTTTGCTAGAGGGCACAAAACCATCAGCAGTTGCTATTTGGTTTCTGTAATTGAATAAAAAGTAATTCAATTGACTCACCATGTCCAAATGCCTTAACTCCGGATCCAGTAGATGCTTCTTCAAAGCATCTTTGACGACTCTAACAAGTCGTTCCGCTTGTCCGTTGCTACTTGGGTTGTAAGGAGGGCTTTTTAATGGTTTTATCCCATGGTTAACTAGGAATGAAGTGAATTCCTTTGAATAAAACGGAGGTCCACCGTCTGTGACCACCACGTCTGGAAGCCCAAATCTTGCAAATACGGCCATGAATTTGTCTATTACTCGTTTAGCATCCGTTCCGTTTAGCATGATTTCGACTTCCACCCATTTCGAATGGCTGTCAACAATAAGTAGGAACATTTTCCTATCAAAATAGAAAAAGTCGGCATGTATTCGACTAAATGGCCTAGTTGTAGGGATCCATTTATTTTCTGTCGATTTCGAAGGTGCTGGAGATGACTTTATACAGACTTCACAACGATTGAGAAAATCCTCTATGTCCATATTTACCCTTGGCCAAAAAAACAGTTTCACGAGCTAGTTGTTTCATTTTTATAATGCCTATGTGATTAGCATGCAGCATTCTTAGCACTTTAGATCTTAAACTCACAGGGATAACAACTCTTCCTTGGTACAAAACACAGTTCTCGATAACTTCAAGGTCAATTCTCAATGAATACATAGCTTTAAATCGTTCATTCAGCGATGTTGGCCCAGGGGACCCGCATCCGGCAAGGTAGGCCTACTGCTCATCTTTTACGAGTGTGTTAGTGTGACTGGCAATGCGATCAGAAGCCTAGTCGAATCCTGCTTGGAAATCGGTTTGTTTTGTCGATGGGGGTGGCCCGCGAAATCGCATTGTGTTGTTTGGGAAGGCCCGCTCGATGCATGTTAGGTAGGCGTAGTTTGTTCGAGTTTGACGTGCCTGCACCCTCCCTGTGTTGGCCAACCTTCTTCTACGAAACGTCGGATTTCCACTAAATGCGAATCTGCTGAAGTAGCTTCTGCAATTTTCTTGTAGTCTAGTGGTAGGGAATAAGAGAAATTGAGGCTCAAAATATGCTCACTGTCCAAGCTTTTAGGTACCACTTGGCTCAACGGAAAACGCGAGCAAAAATCCGCGTTGCCCATATGTGCTGAAGGTCTGTATGCGATCTCGAAGTCATATATAGATAACTCCATAATGTACCTCTGAAGTCTTGTCACAAACACTGAGTTGGCACCACACTTGCCAAAAATCCCCAGTAACGGCTTGTGGTCGGTGAAAACCTTGAACTTTTGCCCAAATAGAAATTTATGAAATTTCTTTATGGTACATACAAGCGCCAAGGCTTCAAGGTGTAGTATGGGGTACTTCTTTTGTGCCGAGTTAAGAGAAAAGGAAGTGAAACAAATGGGTTTTTCCTTTCCTTCGACTTCATGAGCTAAGACTCCCCCCAAGCCATACGAACTAGCGTCAGATACTACAACAAGTGGCTTATTAGGGTCATAGTATTCCAAAATCTTGAGTTCAGAGAAAGCACGAAGTAGTTTAACGAGGAACGAATTAAAGTTTTTATTGAAAACGTCTTGATTGATTGGTGGTTGATACAGGAGTGAAGAAAAAATGGTTGGTGCTATTGAGCTTCCGTAATAACAGGTTGCTAGGTGTCTACCCAAGCAACCTGACTTAGGCATCGATTACTACGTTTCTCAACACCCCCTCTTAATCGGACGGTCTTGCATGTATCCCAAACACATCTGCCACTTAGTCGAGTCGGCTTCGCTGTCCCATCTTCAATGTCAGGATCATCATCCACTGCGCTAATGCTTCTTGACCATTTTCCGGGGTTGGTGTGCTTAGGCTTACTGCTTCGCTTGGACGATATGCCGAGGTACGGATTGGTATCGGCTGAGCAATCCCCCTCTGGTTCCATTCCATCGACGGTGATCCTCTGCTTTCTTCCAGGTGAAAAACTGTTTGAATGTTGCCTGATAGCTAATTCCAGTTCGTAGAAACTTCCTTGCAACGGACAAACTGCAACCATTTTTCCTTGGAATTTCATTTCCGCCGATGATCTTTTAAAGGTCACTTCCACACCTGCAGCCGCCATTTTCTTCACAGCGAGCAGATTTTCACGTAGATCTGGCACATACAGCACATCGTGTATTACCATCTTAACGCCGTGCCGGTTGACTCCTTCAATCGATCCTTTGTGCCAAGCAATGATAGACTGGTCGTTCTTCGCAACGCTTATCTTCACAGGCCGCTGCAGCTTTTCCAACGTTGTAAAATAATCCTTCGATTTCACGAGATGATCTGTGGCTCCAGAATCCATCTTGAAGCTGATTACTTGTTCACAGTTGTTACGAGGTATGCGATCAGTCAGAAATACAACCGGTTCTCCTCCACAAAAGGTCACAGGTTCATCGGATGACTTCTTCTTCTTACAGCTTCTAGTCATATGCCCTCTCTGCTTGGATCCAACAAGAGCAGCAGGTACTTCCTCACCGACATCTGTCATCCGATCGTTCTTCTTCAGCTCTTCTGCCAGAAGACGTTCACGCACTACATCCAAGGTCAGCTTGTCCTCTTCCAGGTTCTCCAATGCGGTCACCAACGGATCAAAAGATTCTGGAAGTGTGACAAACAGCTGAGACACCAGGTCACCCTCTTCCAGCTTTGCGCCAGCCGATTTCAACTGCCGGATCAGCTCGTCGAAAATCTTCAGGTGATCCTTCACTGACGATCCTTCAATCATCTTCAGCTTTGCCAACTGCTTCCGGATTAGCGTTTGAGATGCCACTGATTTCTTCGCATACACGTTTGCCAGAGTTGTCCAAATCTCCTTCGCAGTTTCTTTCTCACGAACCAGGTCCAGTAGGTCATCATGAATAAAGGCAATTATCCAGTTTGACGCCTTGCCATCCTTTTCGTTGAACTTCGCTGTTTCGGGAGCCGTGGGTGGAACATCTTGACTCAGGACTTCCAGTAAACCAACCGACTTCAAGAACTTTTCAACGCGAAACTTCCAGTTTTCGTAGCCAGCTCCGGAAAATTGCGGGATGCCGTAGACTACTTCTCGCCGCGCGGGGTCCATAACCTCTTGAGTTCAGAGAAAGCACGAAGTAGTTTAACGAGGAACGAATTAAAGTTTTTATTGAAAACGTCTTGATTGATTGGTGGTTGATACAGGAGTGAAGAAAAAATGGTTGGTGCTATTGAGCTTCCGTAATAACAGGTTGCTAGGTGTCTACCCAAGCAACCTGACTTAGGCATCGATTACTACGTTTCTCAACACAAAATATTTGCTTCCAACAATGAATTCTTACTAGCATTGAATGCCTCATCGCATTTATCAGTCCATTCAAACTGTTTGTCATTACTCAACAAGGCATGCAATGTGCTCAACTTTGATGACAGGTGAGGAACAAACTTGTGGTAGTAATTTATCAGGCCAAGATAAGCCCTTAACTCGCTAATATTCTTGGGTGGTTTAGCCTGTTCGATTGTTGACAATTTTTCTGGGGAGGGCATTAGACCTTTGTCCGTCACTACGTGACCTAAATATGGTAACTTGTTCACAAAGAACTTACATTTTGAAAAGTTAATTTTAACATTAGCCTTAGTCAAGCGTTCTAAAACTGATTCTAAATTTTTCAAACAGTCAGCTAAATCTTTTCCTGCAATTAGGACGTCGTCTAAATAAACACTTATGTTCTCCAGTCCATGCAGAATTTGTTCCATAATTTGTTGGAATATTGCTGCATTGCTGGATGCACCTTGTGGAAGCCGATTATAAGTATATAAGCCTTTGGGTGTATTTATCACCATAAACCTTCTAGAACGCTCAGAGAGTTGCACCTGTGTATATGCACCTGCCAAATCCAAACAGCAAAAAACCGTACACCCAGCCAGAGAAGCAAAAATATCCTGAGCTAGCGGTAGTGGATAAGTATTCGGTACTATAACACGATTAATAGATACCTTGCAATCAATCACCATGCGGATATCCTGATCCTTTTTCACGACCACGATAACCGGCGAGGCCCACTCACTGGCTTTGATGGCTGTTATTATATTTTGCTGCTCAAGCATATCGAGGTGATTATCCAATTTGTCTTTCAGTTTGTAGGGAACTGTGTACGCTTTTTTAAAAATCGGTTGGTCATATTTTAACTGCAACTCTCCTTCGTAACCCTTAATCGGTTCTGAAAAATCTTTATTAAAAATTTTTGAATATTTTTGCTTTAAATTTTCCACAATTTCATCTGTACCTCTACTTTGCATCAATTTATTGACTGGAGTTTTCTGCATTAAGCCTGTTCTCCACTCCGGGTAATAGAAATCAAGCCATGTCCGACCGATAAGTGGTGTGAAATGTTTTTCACACTCCAAAATAATAATTCTCTGGTAGCTCGCTGTTCCATTCAAGACAACTCTAACTTTTATTTCTCCTACAATATGCAAGCGATCGCCATTCACGACCACTAATGGCGGTAAGCTCCACAGCGTACTAGACGCCAATCACGTATTATCCACGATTTTCTTAAGTACTAAACGGTATTATCCTTGATTTTAATCTGAGATTTATCTTTAGTACGCCGAAATTAAATCTCGGATTTACAAGAACTGGCTGCGAGCGGGAATAAATTGGCACCGCATACTACGCCATCGCATAGAAACGTCAAAGAAAAACAAAACAAATTTAAAAAACAACAAGTTTGTGCTGCCGACCGATGCTTTCGGAAAGAACCCTCCAAATATTCCTGAGAATTGACGTGGACGTGCGCCGTGATTAGCAATTCAACCGGGAAATTTCTTTCCCGTTGGATGTGCAGAGGAGATTTGAAAGGCAGTGACTACAAAGTTTTCTCCTCACATGTGATTGGAAACGACGCCAGAGATCACGTTAGTTTCAATGTTGCTACGGGAACGAGCATCGTGGATTGTAGTACGATCAGTGATGTTTTCGAAGGCATAATCGTAGGATTGCTGCTTGCTGGCCAGGCACATGGTGAATCGACAGCAGGATTGCTCGCTAACGTTAAGTTTCAATTGAATATGTATCAGAGTTGCACCCCACTCCGGGGATTCCTTCAGTAATTTCTTCAGATAATTCTGCAGGAATTCCATCTGGGATTTTCCCAGGAATTCCTCCGGGATTTTTCCAGCCATTTCTCCGGAAATTCATCCGGGAATGCCTCCAGAAATTCCTCAGGGGATTTCTTCAGAAATTCCTTCCGCGATTTCTCAAGGAATTCCTTCGGGGATTTCTCCAGTTTTCTTTCGAGAATTCTTCCAGGAATTCCTTCGAGGATTCCTCCACGAACTCCTCCGGCTCTAGGAATTCCTTGAGAAATTCTTCTGAGTTTCTTTCAAAGATTCCTTCAGGAATTCGGAGATATTTAAGGAATCCCTTCGGGGATTCTGCAAAGATTCCTCCTGGCATTTTTTTGGGGATTTGTCCAGGAATTCAGTGGATGTTTCCAGAAATTCCTTCGGCAATTTCTCAAGCAATTCTTGCGGGGATTTCTCCAAGAATTCATGTGAGGATTTCAATCGCAATATCCTTCAAAAGTTGTTCCTGGGATTCTTTCGAAGATTTCTTCAGGAAATTTTTATTTCTGAAATTCCTCTGGGGATTTTTTCAAGGATTCTACCAGGAATTCCTTTAAGGATTTGTCCTGGAATCCCTTTGGGAATTTTTCCAGGGTTTTTTAGATTTCTCCAGGAATTCGTTCGGCGATTTCTCCAGGAATTCTTTCGGTAATTCCTCCAGTATTTTCTAGGGGATTCCTTCTACTATTCTCTTGAGTATTCCGCAAAAATTTCTTTCAGGAGTTGCTCCAGTAGTTCCTTTAGGAATTCCACCAGAAATGCCCTCGAGGATTTCTCCAGGAATTTGTTCGGGAATTCTCCCAGTTGTTTCTGTGGAGATTTTTCTCAACCCTTATGTGGCCGGCAGGGTACCCGGGTACCCAGCACCCATTTAAAATACACGGTGTAGAAAAAAGCCAAAAAGTTTGCTGGCCACATAACGTTTAAAAGTATTCGGGGTTTTCTCGAATTTCCTCCAGGTATTCCTCCAGGGATTGCTCCAGGAATTCTTACGGAGATTCATCCAAGAAGTTCTTCGGGAATTCCTCCAGGAATTCCTTCGTAGATTCCTCCAGGATTGTCTTCAGGGACTCCTCTAAGAATTTCATCGGGGATTCCTCCAGAAATTCTTCCGGGAATTTCTCCAGGAATTTCTTCGAGGATTCTTCCTGGAATTTTTCGGAGATTTTTCCAGTAATATCCTCGGGGATTTGACCAGGAATTCCTTCGTAGACTCCTCCAAGAATTTCTTTGGGGATTCATCCACAAATTCTTTCGGGGATTCCTCCAGGAATTTCTTCGGACATTCCTCCAAGAATATCTTCAGAAATTCTTCCAAGAATTTCTTCGGAAATTCATCCAAGAATCTCGTAGGGAATTCCTACGGAGATTTCTCCAGGACTTGCTTCGGGAATTCCTCCAAGAAATTATTCGAGAATTCCTCCAGGATTTTTTTTTGAAAATTCCTCCAAGATTTGTTTTCACAAATTCCTCCAGGAATTTCTTCAGGAACTCTACCAGGAATTCCTTCGAGAATTCCTCCAGGAATTGCTTCGGGAATTCTTCCAGGAATTCTTCGGGGATTCCTCCAGAAATTTCTTCGGAAATTCCTCTATAAATTCTTCTGGGAGTTCCTCCAGAAAATCTTCTAAAAATTCTCAGGAGGAAACTCTTCAGAAATTTCTTCGGAAATTCCTCTATAAATTCTTCTGGGAGTTCCTCCAGAAAATCTTCTAAAAATTCTCAGGAGGAAACCCTTCAGAAATTTCTTCGGAAATTCCTCCACAATTTTTCCGGGTATTTCTCCAGATTTTTTTTTGCAGAAATTCGATCGGAAACTCTTCAAAAAATATTTCAAGAAATTTCTCAGGCAATTCTAAAAATATTCCAAGAAATTTCTTTGGGAATATCCGATGAAATTCCTGGAGAGATTCCCAAGGAAATTTCTGGAGGAATATCCGAAGAAATGCATGGAGAAATTTTCAAAGAAATTTCTGGAGATATTCCCGAGGAAATTTCTGGAGTATTTTCGAAGAAATTCCTGGCCTTATTCCCGAAAGAGGAATTCCCGAAGAAATTTCTAGAGGAATTTCCGAAGAAATTCTTGGAGGAATTCCTGGAAGAATCCTCGAATAAATTCCTGGAGAAATCCCAAAGCAATTCCTGAAGGAATTTCCGAAGAATTGTTGAAGGAATTCCCGAAGAAAATCTGTGAGGAATCCCCAAAGAAATTACTGGAGGAAATCCCCTAAGCAATTCTTGGGGGAATGTCAGAAGAAATTCTTGGAGGAATTTCCAAGAAAATTCCGAGAGAAATCCCCGAAAGAATTCCTGGAGGAATATTATCGAAGAAATTCCTGGAAGAATTCCCAAAAAAAATTTGGGAGAATTTCCTTAGAAATTCCTAGAGGAATTCCCGAAGAAATTCCTGGAGGAATTTCCGAAGAAATTCTCAGAGAAATTTCCCAGGGAATTCCTGGAAGAATCCCCGAAGGAATTCCTGGAGGAAAGCCCGAAGAAATTTATGGAGAAATTTCCAAAGAAATTCCTGAAGGAATTTCCAAATAAATTCCTGAAGAAATCCCCGAAGAAATTCCTGGAGGTATCCCCGAGGGAATTCCTGGAGGAATATTCCCGAGGAAATTTCTGGAGAAATACCCGAAGAAATTTCTGGAGAAATATTCCTGAATATAATTCTGAGCAAACCTCCTAAGCAATTCCTGGAAGAATTCCCAAGGAAATTCGTTGTGTCATTTCCGAAGAAATTAATGGAGAAACTTCCGAAGAAATTACTGGGGGAAGCCCAAAGAAATTACTGAACAAATTCCCGAAGAAATTCCTGGAAGAATTCCTAAACAATTTGTTGGAGGAATGCCCGAAGGAATTCCTGGAGGAATCCCCGAATCAATTCCTGGAGGAAATCCCGAAGAAATTCCTGGAGGAATTTCCGAAGAAATTCTTGGCGTGATCCCTAAAAGAATTCCTGAAGAAATCACCGGAGGATTTTCCGAAGAAGTTCCTGGAGCGATTCCTGAACAAATTCCTGGAGGAATCCCCGAAGCAACTCCTGGACGAAGTTTCGAAAAAAATCAAGGAGAAATCACCGGAGGAATATTCTAGAATTCCCGAAGAAATTCCTGGAGGAATTCCAGACGAAATTCCTGAAGGAATCCCCGATGCAATTCCCGGAGTAAATCCCGAAGCAATTCTTGGAGAAATTTCCAAGGAAATTCTTGGAGGAATTCCCGAAGCAATTACTGGAAAAATTTCCAAAGAAATTGCTGGTGAAATTCCCGAAGAAAACCCTGGAGGAAACCCCAAAGAAACTCATGGAGGAATGTCCAAAGAAATTCTTGGAGGAACTTTCGAAGAAATTCTTGGAGGAATCCCCGAAGGAATTCCTGGAGAAATCACCAAAAGAATTTCTGGAAGAATTCCTGGAAGAATATTTCCGAAGGTATTGCTGAAGGAAATCCCGGGTAAATTCTTGGAGGAATTGCCTAAGAAATTCCTGAAGGAATTCCTGGAGGAATTTCCGAAGAAATTCTTGGAGGGAATCCTGAAGGAATTCCTGTAGGATTTTCCAAAAGAAATCCTGGAGTAATAAGAAAGAATTCCTGGGGGAATCCCCGAAGCAATTCTTGGAGGAATTTCTCGGAATTTATTGAGTAGTTCTCCAAGCGATTTCTGGACAAATTGCCATTGAAAATTCTCGAATAACTTCCAAAAGAACTTCTGGAACAATTCGTGGATTGGAAGAATTTCAGGAATTTTTGGAGGAAATACCGGACGAATTCCTGGAGGAATTTCCTGAGAATGTCTGGATTAATTCCCGGAAGATTTTCTGCAAAAGTTTTCAAATAATTTCTGGAGGAATTGAATTCCCGGAAGGATTATTGGAAGAATTTCTTGAGGAATTCCCTTATGAATTCCAGAAGGAATTCGTGAATGAATTTCCGGAGGCATTTTCGTAGGAATGTGTGTTAGTATTTTACCTGAGGATGTTTTGAAGTAATTCCAAAATTTTGATCCACATGAGTTTCTGCTAAAAAAACCTTACATAAATTTCGATTTAAAGAAATCCTTGAACTAATTAAAGAAAATAATGCTGGATGAACGCTTCGTGTTATGTACTTCCAAAGAAAATCCTGGAGCAATTCTTGGAGGCACTTTTGTTGAAATTCCACAAAAATATTTTACGGCAAATTTTGTAATCTCTTGGTGAATAAGGAGGAATTTTGTGTAGAGATTTCAGGCATGATCTACCGAAGCAATGGGAAAACATCTGGGAAAGAGCTTCTCGAGGAATCCCGGTGAATTGTGTTTAACAGCGGTGGGGTGTCTGATAGTGTCCACTTATCCTCTTTGGGTAATTTAGGATTGCGTTATGCATCCAACGCTCATCGCGCAATTTCTGCCCACCGATCATGGTCCATCACGCAGGAATAACAAACTTTTTTTTTGCACCAAAAAAGAGTAAATAAACACCAGCTGATTGGATGCTGATGCAAACTAAATTGACATTTCCACGAGCTGGACAATCACGAGAGAGAAAGTGGCTGCGTGCTTTCTTTGCTAAATCCTCTCTTGAAACTCTTTGGTGCTTACCGAACGGGGTGTTAAATTAAATCTCGGATTTGGTAAATCCTAGATTAAATCGTGGCTAATACGCGTTGGTGCTTATCACCATAATTGTCTTTCACAGGTGTTGATCGGAACCATTCCAAAAAAGTCTAAATAATCTATATCGCTAATTACCGACACCGCCGCTCCTGAATCTATTTCCATTTGCATTCGTTTTCCTTCTATCGTAACATCAACCATGCACGGCTCATTGATTTTGTTTACAGCGGTTATCAACAAGCACTCCATACCGTCCGATTCTACCTCAGATGCACTGTGCTCTTTGTCGCGCTTAAAGCTATAAGATGTTTCAGTTTTTGAACCCGAGTCGGATCCAACAAACCTAACAGAGTTGTTGTTACGATAGGAATAGCATTGTCGTCTCAAATGGCCCTTCTTTTTGCAAAAGTTGCAAATTGCATTTGCATACGGATTAGCATCTCTGTTATTCAAAGTCGATCTCTCACGAAAGCTCACTTGCTTTTTCTCACTCACGTTCCGACTGCGATCTCTAGACCGCCCGTAATACTCTCTGGGTGATCTCTCGTAACCTCTGGCTTCTCTCTCATAATCTCTGGGGTTCCTATTCCACTCTTTTTTTCCTAATCGATTCTTTATTGAGCTGATTTCAGATGACTCTCGTCTCTCCGGCCCGAAAATGGAGTTTGCTTGGTTTCCCGCTACCTCACTGCTAATAATCTTTTTCTCCACCGCAGCTAAACTCAAATCCTCATCCATCAATAACTTTTTCTGTAACTCTTTGTCATAAAGTCCCATAACAAGCCTATCTCGAATTGCGGTTTCTTTAAACTCTTTGAAGTCACAATTCTCAGCTTGCAACTTAACAGCCAGAATGTAGCTTTCAGCTGTTTCATCGGGACGTTGATAACGGTTGTAGAACCGATATCGCTGCATCATGTCTGGTTCGACTTTGTCGAAACGTTCTTTCAACTTTTTAATCATGTCATCGTATCTCAAAGTCTGCAGTTCTACACCAGGAAACATTAATTTTAATTCATCGTATACGACCGAACCAGAAAGAGCTATTAAAACACATTTCTTATTCTCTTCATCCCATTTGTTAAATCGGCTAAGACTCTCCAATCTCTCAACATAGTTGGTAAAAGGAGTTCCCGCCACATAGTGGTCCAACGTTCCCATAGCCGACATTCTCTGAGTGAAATAAGAAAGGGACAAAATATGAGGAAATTGAACTTACGCTTTTCTCTGAGTATACCCACTCAATAGTGTAGTCCTGGGTTACTGAGTCCTTGCCGGTCCACTCGAATCAGAGTACTCAAATTGTACGCGCTCGGCACTGCTCACTGCTTAACTTTATCACCTAAGTGTTTTTCGCACACGGTTTTGCAAAATTGCTAATTCCACTACCGCTTCGAATGAGCCACAAATTTAGGTAAAGTTTGCACAAGTTAATCTACTTTTGTACCACTACGTTTCAGCATACAGTTTGCCTACGCTTGATCGGGCTTTTACACATCACACTCGGCGTTGGAAACAATAGTTTTTTTTTTTGCACAATTGAAGCACGCAATATGCCGCAAAGCAGCTGGTGGCTTGATCACTGGTCGGACTCGATCACTAACACTGCACAGATTTAAAATCTTATTTTTTTTTTTCTCGCCGCCACTGTTCAAAACTTAGAACTATATTTAATTAAGGTAGTTTCTTCGATATGAAAATAGAGACACTTTCAAGTTACTGTTAAGAACTGATCATTGGGTTTATTCAGGCTGTCTTTTATACCCATATATGGCACATACAATTATAGTTTGTTCGTGTTGGTTACAAATGAATTCTGTGTGGACTCTGCCAATTAACCCAACCGGGAATATCTAACATATAGATCAATAGATCATCGATCAGCTCCGTAGCTACTTCTCCGGTATGGCCAGATCAACACAAACTCACATAAGGAACCAATGAGATATCTGCTTAGAACTAACAGGTGAACCATAGAATTGAGAGAAACAATAGTTTTCTTCAAACAATTAGATCTTATATATTTAATCTGGCCAGGATCCTTCAAATTCGGACCCTCCCATGTAATACGTCATTGGCCAAAATAGAAACCTAAAAATATGACGTACTTAGTGTTGCTGATAACCCAAGTAACAGAACTAGCTGAATAACAGTTTCTTAAGCTGAAGTTTGCTTAAGAGTAGTTTGTTCCACTCTTGTACTGCGAAAATATTTTTTGGGAATTTTATGAAAAATAATTCCCTACTGTTATTTATTTTCCGAATAGTATGGAACGAGCTCGAATTATATTTTTCATCTTAATTCCACCTCGAGCCTCTGCCTCGTATGACCGCACCCAGCAAAATTGGTGTTCAGTGCAGGGTGGCCATTCAGAAAAGTATTTAAATTCCAGAAATTTTAAAATGTTTCCCGTTTTTTATATGTCATGTTTTAGAGTAGATATTCATCCTCTGCTTCCCATGGTTGCTCTAGAGTCTAGAGCACCATCGATTTTTGACGAACTCGAAACAAACGGAATGAGATGAATATGATGCAATAGTTTTTAGAATATGATTGTAATCTCATTAGGTGAACCCAATTGCCAAATACTTGTTTCAATAGTGGAACTGCTAGTAAACAATCAAAATACTATTGATTTGCAACTATTTTTTTCGCTGATTTCGAAAAAATAGCTATTTTGCAATAACTTTTGTTCGAGCACTTTTTTCGGAGATGCTTTCCTAGCATAGCAGTGTTTTGTAGGTAAGCGCCTAGCATCTGATTTGAATAACAATTCAGCAAATATTCTATGAAATTTTCAGAAGCGCGTTAGATGGCATTATATGATGTTACATCAGGAATTTCTTCAGAAGACAGAGTTTTTCGTGAAATTCAGTAGGGAATTATTTAGAAATTCTTCTGAAAATAATACCGGTATTGGTTCCACACTGACACACTGGAATTCTTTCGAGAATTTCAATTGGTAGTTTAACTTGAAACGTATTCTATGAATGATTCAGAATTTAGTTATGAGTAAACCAGGAATATCACCAGTAGTTCATGTGAACGCTTCACCAAAAAGTTTCGTAAATTCAACAGAAAATCCAAGAATACATCATAAAACTATAAAGAAAACGGCAGACATTTATTAAAGATATTTTACTACAAAATAATTCATGAACTCCACTGAAATTGCTCGCGAGGAATACCACCAGAATCTAATAAGTACTGCCTACAGCGATTACTCAAGAAATCTGTTTTTCCGAATAATTTCAACGAATTAAGGGTATACCTTACGGTATACCTATTTGAAATCACATGAATTTTTAAAGCATTTCACTAGAGGTTTCAAAAAATGGTTAAAAAGTAGTTTTCACTAGGTATGAATTTCTCCTGGCATTACATCAAGATTATCTTCAAGAAATTCCTCAGAAACTTTATCAGAAGAATCCCATCAGAATTTCCCAGAGACTTCGCCAGAAATGCGCCGGAAAAGTCAATGATACACTATTTCATATTTTATGTAGCGTTTTGTTATAATATGTGTGAAACTTCTAAAGTTGAAACCACTATAGAAAACTTTTGTTCACGTTTAACAGAAAGGCTACCTCGAGGGCTCCCTTTATTGAAATACATCTTGTCAGGTTACTACAGTGATAGACATTCGTTTAGCCGAGGCCCAAAATTTTTCTTTAACCCTCTAATACCCAAATTTTTGATTTTGATCTAAATATCATTTTTCGTCATCTAAAATCGATTTAAACATGTTTTGGAAGATGATTCTTTTCAATTCTCGATTTCGTGATTTTCAGTTTTTGAATTTTCAAATTTTTATTTTTGAACATCCCCACACTTTTATATTTTTCCTGGAAGCCAATTTGGGGAACGGATTTTTTGAGATGAAAACATTTTGAAATTTAATGATTATTGTTGAAATATTATTATTTTAAATTTTTTTCACAGAAAATTTTATTTTCCGTGTAATTTTAGGGAAAATAATTTTAGAGTGTTTTCGATTTCCTTAAACTTTTAAACAAGGATAGAATGATTTGGGAAAAATTTAAAATATGTTAATTGTAGCGATTAAATACAAAATAAACAATGACTTCTGAAAGGTGACTAAAACATCAATTTTTCAATGATTTTTAAAAAATGTAAATACACTTTAAAATACATAAAAAACATTTTTGAGATATACAGAACAGTCCTAAATATCAGCCAAAAATATAAAAAAATTGATTTTCCACGAAACAAAAATTACAAAAATGCTCAAACTATACCCCGTCTAAAGGCGGGATTGGGTATTAGAGGGTTAAAGTGTCGGGAAGATCACACAAAAGATTTTATGGTAAAACTTTTTTATTGAAGTGAAAGTATATCTAGTACAGTTTTATGAAAAGATGATACATCACACTTATTAGAAAAAATATAATAAATCAGAGAAAAAATATAATAAATCAGAGAAAATTTGGTTGATTTTTAAACTCCATACATTTTGTATGGGATGAAAAATTGATCAAAAACTTTAAACCTCATTTACTCGAAAGTGAGTTTTTGTCACTTACACCCCTTTGCTTCTAACCCCTTCATATACACTGAAACAAAAACGAGGGGAAAAAACCCTTCAAATGCCATTTTTTGCCTAGACTTTCGTTTAGCCGAGGTAAATGAAAAATTGGTTTTCGATAGATTTTATTTTGTAACTTCGTGAATATTTTTTGAGAATATACCACAAGGCATTTAGTTTATGACGTGTTAGCTAGATAATTGACATTAAAAGTATTTTTGTTTGTGAAATTTAAAGAAATATTACAAAAAATTGTCCCGATAAGGAGAAACAATGATAAATAATTTTATTTATGGAAAATACTTTCTGTAAACACTATAATGTAAGCTAGATCACTTGTTTTGAAAATATGGCACAAAATTATTGTTGAAAATGTTTGAATTATTGCATAAAATGTCGAGAGAAAATTAAGTGTATAGATTTTCGGTTGGTTAAACATCAAAATAAGATTCATAAAAGCTAAAATAAATAGTTCTGTGTAGAAATAAAGACGTATCGTATTGCCTCTGAAATATAACTGAATTAGAAGACTGCCAAGTGGAAGAAATGCTAGAAGAGTCGGAATTTTTGAACCCTGTTTATTTTACAGCAGATGTTCATACAAAAATGCATGACATGGTCAAAACATTGCCTCATTTCATTCAATCTGAAAAAATATATTATAAATGAGTCTTAAATTTGAATCACATTCATTTTTAACACGATTTATTTGAAAAGAATGTCTATATTATGATACAATTAGTTCATGCTAGAAATTTGAATAATTTTGGTGCTATTTCTCAAAATGTGAGGCGTCCAATGTATGTTATTTCAGCCAGAATACAGTCTAGAGAAGATATTAGGAGCTATAAGAAAACGTAAAAGTAGAAAACGCTGTGATTTATGCAAGTGATACCTTTATATTCCATCAAAACAATACTTAAATGCGTGATTTTGTTTATGGTTTGCGGCATTTTTTTCTGTTAAAACATTGTTTTTTTTTTGTAGATTTTCAACCTGCACTCGTCGTGTTACTTCTATTAGAATCTTTTAAACCACTTCCGATGAAAATAACTACAACAAATCTGAATTTGGAAACATTTTCAATATGATAACATATTTGTATGAGATACATGTAAAAGTAATATTGCAACACTTACAAAAACGATCAAATTCATGATTTACAGGTTGGTCTATAATGCAGGTCACCATACAAAATGACCGTGTTGAATATTTTTCGAAATTTGATAGATTTTATTATAGAATTCAAAAAATTGTACAATTCGGCTAAACGAATGTCTAGGCAAATTTTCTATTTTTCTTGTATTTTACGGCCAAAAAATAAATAATATATTGTTTCATCCCATTGATTAATGCAAATTACCTAGAAGATCCTCCAAAAATTAAAAAAAAAAAAGAAAATAAAATTATTACAGTTGCGAAAAAAAAATAGAAAAAATATGCCTCGGCTAAACGAATGTCTACCACTATCAGTGGGCATACTACTCTATCGATACTCAAATATTTACAGTATTATTCTTTTGTGCTCTATTTGTTCACATTTGTTTATCTACGTCCTATTGAATCTAGCATACATCTATCTATCTATCTATCTATATGGTATCAACTGGCTGCCTGCGTATTACATTGCTTCAAATTACCACTAAAGCTCTTCACACAAGGTTGTATACCAGAGTATTGATTACTGTTTTATAAGCTTCGTTAACTTCGATTATATTATGAATGGCAAATTGTACTTAATATACAATATTATTTTTAAAACATGAATTGTTGAACACTATCCAAATGTTGAACAGTTTGTGGAAATCTATACCTAGGTATATATAAAAATGCATTTCTGTCTGTCTGTCTTTCTGACTCTTATGGGTTCTGAAACTACTGGACTGATTGGCGTAAAATTTGGTATGCGAACGTTTTTGAGGCCGGGGAAGGTTCTTGGCATAGTGTGCGACCTCTCCCATCTCTAGAAAGGGGGCTCCCATACAGATGACTTAGTGGAGGACGTTCCTATAGAGCTGTATGTCAAAAAACACAGTGGGCAGGTGGATTTCGGGATCAGGTATCAGGTATCAGATATACGGCTCAGGCGGCACGTTCTCCATCGAACGGGAGATTTGTGCCTCGCACTTCATAGCCAATCATCACTTACCCGAAAGGAAAAGAGGAATCAGGGAAGGGAGAAGAAGGGTTTTGAAAGAAGGAAAACGTAGAAAAGGATAAGAGAGGCTAAATTTCATACAAGCACCCCTAATGGGATACTTATATGATTCTTTACTTCTTGCACCCCCGAAAGGATACTGGAAATAAATTAAAATATCTCAACATCTGCCATAAAACCGAGCAACCCAAAACTGGACGTTCGTTACGAAAGACGTTGAGAAAAATAGAAGAAATGCACACATGGGCTCATTTCTTTGATGAAAAGCGAGCGAAAATCTTCTGGAAGCCGTAGTTGACCATAAAATTTTGCTGCTTCAGAAGATTGAGAGAATCATCACTGATGCTGCAGAAAAGCAGGCGGTGACCCTTCTCAATTGGATTGATTTTGTTAACCCTCCAGGAGTTTACCTGCATAGTAGGATTTTGAAAATTCAATCTATTCAGAATATCATTCTGAGATAAATCTTCATTCGCATTGCAAGGTATGTTCAGGCCAATGCTGTTCTGATGAAGATTGAAAGATTCTATAACGAACTTGAAATCATCTTTCGCCGTCTCGTTGATTACCATCAGCTTTTGCTTCAACCAGTCGTGGCTTTCCTGGTTTTCGGGCGAAAACCAGATCTTTCCAAATCTGAGTCCGAAGCCAAAGAATGATGGAATGAACGAGCCTGGCGACGTTTGATAAAGAAGGACATTTAGGTCCCTTAATAACTCATCCTTCAATGTGTTATCAAATAAACCTTTCAACAACTTTATTTGAAAACGCAATGAAGCACGAGTATCACTCACCTCTGCATCCAAGGTAAGTTTTTTACCAGATGAAGCCACCTTTCGGTTGTGCTTCTTTCTCTGATTCTTAGAGTAATTTTTACCTCTTACGTTGAATCCGGTACTTCCGCCATTAGCAGAAGTAGACGGTTTTGCATTTGCTGGTCCATTTCTAGCGTACTGAATATCTTCATTTGCACGTCCAGTAGATGCTTTTGAGGAATCTTCAGCTTGCAGTCCTGAACCAGCAACAGTATTACCTACTTGCTCAGCCATTTTGACGATGCGGTTTATCGAAAACGCTCAGTAGTCGGAGGCGGCGAAAAGGAAAAGAATGATAATCTGAAATCAGAATAACCTCCAAGTCCTAAGCCAGATTGCTTGCTCACCAATACAAATTAATTGCAAAGAGAGCTTGGAGACTTTGAAGTAAATATATAGCGTGTTAAACACAGATCATTTATTCAACATGCGGTACACATGGAATCCCAAATACACAGAGTTTGTGCATCTGAAAGGTTCCAACGTATACTACCATTGTTAAAACAAAAAGCGTTTCACGCTAAAAAAAAAATCTGCACATACAGAAATAGGTCTTATAATCAATACAACCGTTGAAAAGTTTGTATAGTGACCATAAAATTCCGCATTTCCTAAAACACGTATTTTGCGGTTCACCAGTTAAAAAAGAGCACACTAAAATCAGTAAAGATAAAGCGAGCTACCGTTTGACTGGGGTACCGCAAAATATATATTTGGGAAACGCTGTTCCCCTAAATGTACATTGCATACGTTTATAGAACACACGCAATTCCGTCTTGATAGTATTGAACACTAATTGTCAGTACACACCTCTAATAGCGAGCTAACTATCGACATAATCGAACAGAGTACGTCGACAAAATTCTCTCACTATGAGCATACTGACTCAAGCTAATTGCAGAGAAGATACTCTACAGAACGAAACGAGAGCACCGCAGAATTTGCAGTAATCTAGTACTTCATCACCAGCTTTATCTGTGGAGGTGATGTTTACTTCGCAATATCTTCATGCTCCTATGACAAATATAAGAACTGCGATTGTGATAAAATTTGAAAAACAAATAACATATTGTAATTTTCAACAATCTACGCAGTATAGACGCGTAATCAGGTACGCAGAAGAGCATGTCCAGAAGAACATCATACCCGGCATACCTATACAAGCATAGCCCAAGTTATCGTTTACTTACCTACCGCAGGGTGGTAACAGAACGCAGAATTCTCAGACTCTCATGAAGAGATTGACTGAGTTAATACTCACCTCACCAGAAGAGGAGATGAGAGTCACATACACAAGCACTTACATATCATACACGTACGTGAAAATCTAACATCAAATTGATGGCAGATATGGCTAGAATTAGAAATATATTTCACAATATTTCATAACACTATTTATGGTATGAGCCACTGAACTTCACTTTTCCCGCAAAGACTGTGATTCAACACCACTGAACCAGTTACCCGAGGCACTGTTTATAAGCGATAGCACTAAAAAATCACATTATTTTAGATGCACCATCGCACTGGCGTCCACTACCCACGAACACCACTACCTTTTTTGAGGCCGGGGAAGGTTCTTGGCATAGTGTGCGACCTCTCCCATCTCTAGAAAGGGGGCTCCCATACAGATGACTTAGTGGAGGACGTTCCTATAGAGCTGTATGTCAAAAAACACAGTGGGCAGGTGGATTTCGGGATACTTAGTTGTATTATAAATCGAACTAAAGTAATTCTTGCTCAACGTAAACGACTGATGTAGATGCGTATACATGAGTGCACGACATTGGTTACAAAATTATAATATTACCAATTGAATAACAATTTCGCAGTGCTGATGGCACAAAAACTGCTCCTTAAACTGAGTTTAAAGAATTGCTGTTACGAAATAAGCTTTGCAGACAAAGCCAGATGATAGTTACAAGAACTGGGAGGTTGTCCTTTAAAATTGTTTATAATAATTTTTCATTGTTATTTTAATAAATACTTTTTTATTACATTTTCATTATGTATCCATGATCGAAATGTTAAACACTGGCATAACTAAACTAACAAACAGGTGTAACACTCTCATCATTTCCATCGTACATGTTCTCCCGACTTCCAAGAACTCCTCTGAATCCTTTTTGAATCTTCCATGCAACTATAAAATAAAAAATTTATAAATTTGTTAGAGATAATTTAAAATTTCGACTACCGAAGTGAACCGTTCAACAATTAACGAGCATCGGTCAACATTAGGATGAGTTAGCTTAATCCTAGTAGGATGTTGGAATCAATATGACCCAGACAGACAGGCTGAACGTGCACTACGCCATCGTGGTGCGAAAAACCTAACATCTTAGAAGGGTTAAGGATACGTTCAACATTTGGGTTTCAGATAACATATATAAATGTTCTAATTTCTCTTAGATAACTGAATTTACAGGAAATCAAATTTAATGGGAAGTATGAGTAATGGCCGGATCTAGATGATCATTGTGTATTTTTCTCGAGGGGCGATTCACTGTACTGCGTTACTGATTTGAAAATACACGAATGAAAAAAATACACAAAAATGCATCAATACACGATAAATTGAAAAATGAAATAAAAATACGCCACATTCGAAAAAATACACCAATTCAAAATAAAAATGCAAAAATGCTCCAGTGCACGGAAAATGCAATAATAGTTCAAATTCGATTAAAATGCACAAATACGGTAGAATTCATTGTTCAATACACGAATTCGGGGAAAATACGTTGTTATTGTGAAATGACATGGAAAATTTAGCAGATGTTGATGTTTTCAAACACCGGGACTGGACGCCTGACGATTCCTGACGCGGGGAAGGATCCAAACTTCCGGAACATTCCTGAGCACAATCCTTCAACAAACTCAACAAAGTAGCAAAAAAGCAATGGACTACCCGCTTTGCGCGCAGCCACAGTTGATCAGCAGGAGTAAATCAATTTAATTTTGTATGGCGAAATGCATCTAAACTTGAATTACTTGAAATACAAAGCTTTTCCCGAAAAAATATTTGGTAGGCTTAATAGTGGTCACCATTGTGCACAACCACTACCAAATATTTTTTCGAATAATGTATTCTACTTTGATAAATTTGCCTTTAGATGCTATTCGCCATACAATATTTTTGCGATTTACTTTTAGCGATTTTTCGCGCATAGAAGCTAGCGCCACATTGGTCGATGCGGAGAGTAGGGAAACAGCCGATGTAGGTAATTCATTGTGTTGAGCTTATGCGAAGATTGCCGATCGTGATGCTGGAGGTAGAGTTTGCTAGTTTCCCGGATTACATACGACAGGAATCACTCCGGAGAATGATGGAAGGAAGGAAGAGGAAGGCCTGCAGAGAGTATTCGGATATTTTATCCAAAGCAAGGGATAATGATAGTTTTCTCCCGAGATTGCTCCAAAGCAAGTCCAACGCATATTATTCCCTGTGAAATTCCATCGAGGATTAATTCCAGGTTAATTCCTAGGGAAATTCCTCCGAAGATTTCTCCAATTCTTTCTGTTTTGGTGTGAATGTCTTTCTTCTTGGAGGGATTTTCTACTAAATAAATTTCTCCGAAAGATTCCTTTAACAGTATTTTTTGTGGTAATTCCCTTGGTAATTCCTTTAAGAAGATTTTTTACAAAGATTGCCCCAAGAATCCCTTACGGAATTATTTTTTTTTCTTTTCATTTCATTCACATTCGTTGAGATAGTCGGACCGGGATTTCCAGTTGTGCATTTAAGGTTATCCTCCACTAAAACTGCTGATGAAATTCTTTCCGGTGCCTATTCAGCTATTCCTCAAGATAATTTCAACGGTGTTGCTTCAAGAATTCGCAAGGCACTCAATCAGAATTATGTGAGGTGTATCCCCAGAAATTCTTTCAGTAATTTCCTCTAAAATTTCTCCATGAATTCCTTCTTCGATTCCTCTGGGAACTCCATCTTTCAGATTCTTTAGGAATTCCTTTTCAGATTCCTCTAGGAGATCCTTCCGGAAGTTCCTCCATAAGTGGTTTTAGAGATGCCTCCTGGGATTAATCCATGAAATACTTCTGCAGTTTTTCCTAGAAAAAAAAAACTCGGGAAAGAATCAAGAGAAATTTGCGCATAAATCCTATAAGACATCCCAAACTCGTTCTCAGAAGGGATCTATTGAAGGAATTTCAAGAGAGGAATTCTGGAGGAGTCCCAGAATGCGCTTCTGGAGATGTCTGAACAGGAACTCTTGGAGGAATCCCTTAAAGAATACGTGGAGAATACAGAAAGTATTTCTGTATGAATCGCATAATCAACTTTTGGACGAATCCGCGAAGGAACTACCGAAGACATTCTAGGCTAGATTCCAGGAGGAGCTGACGGGGGCATCACAACAGAAACTCTTGGAGGAATCTCAGAAAAAGTTTCAGGAGGTTGTCACCTCTCTAAAGAAAGGTCGCATGAGACGGGGACAAAACGATTGAAAGAGCTGTGGAGGAATTGGTTTCCCAAGTATCCACCTTACTAACCAACAATCTGGTTCGAATTAGTGGAACCAACAAAAAAAAGACTACTCGGGTCCTTCCATGGAGAAATCAAAAGCTTAGATTTTACATGCATGATGGTTAAATGGTTTATTACTTACTTGTTAGTTGAATACTTAATCCTATTGTTGTGTGGGCGTCAGTGTGAGGAAGTGTATCCCACGGCGACTGCACATTTCCGAGCCTGCCCGGACAGACTAATGACCAGCGGTATGCCGGCTTCTCCATCGCTGGCTACGTCGTGCACAGATGCCAGGGTCTCAACAGTGGACCAATGGATGGCTGCCACCGTCATGTTGGATGCACAAATAGAAAGGCCTGAACAACACACAAAAAGGGCACTTTAATTCCACAGTCCATCACTATTGGGGTGGATTTGGGACTGGTATTAGAAATCACCATTTCCTAAGCGCTTACCGATCTCATCACTACCAAAACTCTACTCCATCATGCCGCTTCTTTATTAGGATTTCATATCACACCCATGTGAATCTTCTGAACTGAGAAAAGCAGTTTAAATGAGTATTCACACCCTTATCCAGACACTTCACAGTTTACCCTTTATCGAGCTCATTTTGGAACTAAAGATCTTTAACTCTGCACTAATTTGCACTTCACTTATATCCCGCTTTGTCAGTCAGGCAAACTTCACTAACGTCAGGTACACCTTGTGGCCTGCTTGATAATTAACTGACTACTGATCAATCTATCTTCTGCCTCAGTTATATTGGTAGGTAATGGTGCAGATTCGAGTTTCATCTCTGAGAAGTGGGTGGCGATAATGAGCAATTCGCAGTTAGCCTGAGAGATGAGATAGTGCGAGAGCATCTTCATACAGAGGTAGGGTTACTGATAAGGTATTATGGCTCTCTTATCGGCGCATGAGTAGAACGATCGGCCTAACGTTCTCGCTATCAGTGTGCTGTTTTGACTATGGTTATTTGGATGATGATGCGTTGATGGCTACGTAAGCAATCCAATCTTTTCGAGCCGGTGAGCCGCAGATGTGTTCTGTTGTATATGTTGTGAGTGTAGTGGTTTACATATGGTAAGAGAATTTAAACTTCCATTTCATATGGTGGACCTTGTAGAGTTACAATCAAACTCACGCGAGGCCAGCAGTAGTAGGTACGTAGGTTACAATACCCCCACACCAGACTGCAATATGGGAGACCATCCCAATATAGCAGTTTCTTTCTTACCATGAGCAATCCACTCACACGATCGACAATTGTCAACCTAGTAAAGTAGTGTTAGGTGTCGTCAAGTGTAATCAGTTAATCCACACAAAGAACATTCTTGTCAAGGCAAAATGTTGATATCTCATATATTGATGGACGTTTGTTTACCAGATAGGCTATTGTTTTACTGGCTCGATTTCAGCTCAATATCTGCTTGAACAATAGTGGCTCACATCAACCAGGAACCGATCTGTGACCATTCGCAGTCATTCGATGTGGCCCTACAGATTTAGTTTACGTTTGGGTCTCTATTTTCTTTTATTTCGCAGACAACTGAAGGTTGTGTTTCTGCTTAGCTGAGGAGCCTCTAAGTTTAGGAGAAAGGAAGTTAATCAAAATTACAGACATACAAAAAAAACTTCAACAAAAATTTCACTTACTTATCCAGACATTCTAAATCTACACATGCTTCACACTATTTCTTCTCAATCAACATACTCAAAGACAGATATTTTATCCGTATTCTCTCATACGAACTTTCACGCGTATCGATTGAGTAACGCGATTACTCGATCGAGAGTCTCATCTACATTCGAATTTATTAGTACGCAAGTGCCCGATAGTCACAAAGTTACACACTCAAACGCTCACGAATCCTATTATATCTTACGCAGTCTCTCGGTTATACACGAACTCTACACTTAATCTACGCGAACTCTCGGTGATCACCATTTCCTCGGACATTCAATTCCCCTATCAAATCCCTCAATCACGCACGCGATCTCACTACTTAACAAACACGTATTTCACAATTACTCAATTACACAAAAAGCATTTACCCGACGACATTTTCACGCAACTAAAATTAAATCTCACTTATTCCGGAATCAAATCTTGCGCTGCAAACACTCCTAAATTTCTTCCTTCCTCATCCTCCAGCTCATATGATGTAGCTCCTCTTCTAGCAATTATTTTACACGGAATATAAACGGGACCAAGTTTGGCTGAATAGTGGTCAACCGCACTTGAAATTTTAAAATTCTTTTTGTAAACTTTTTGACCAATGTTAAAAGTGGGTGGTAAACCCTTGTGTTTGCTATCATAATTCTTTTTATACTTTTCAAACTGTTTTTTATTATTCTTAACTACTTCTTCGTATACAGAACCCATAGCATCTCTCCTGCGTTGGATAAACTGATCAGTTGATGGATCAGAAGTATACCTATCTTGCAGATGGTCCCTTCCATCAACTATCGATTCATAACCATGCACCAAGAAAAAGGGTGTGAATCCCGTAGACGAATGCTTGGTGTTATTAATAGCAAACTCAATGTCAGGAATCTTAGAATCCCAGACACGATGATCGTCCTGGCAATATGAGCGAATGCAAGCTAAAATAACTCTGTTCACTCGCTCAACAGGATTATTTTGACAATGTCTTCTGCTATTTTTGAAATGATGGACATGAAATTTAGACAACAAATCTTGAAACTTATTAGCTAAAAACGTTACAGCATTATCTGAAATTAACACTTGTGGAGCACCATATTTCAAAAACCATTCACATTTAATTAACTGACTTAAACTTTCAACACTAATCTTTCTAACAGGAAACAAACGAACATATTTAGTGAACACATCCAAACAAACTAACAAATCACTATTTCCAGACTTACTACGGACAAAACCACTAATATAATCCATAGCAATCATCTGAAATGGGCGAGTAGCATTCTTTTGCTCTCCCATTGGAGGAATTGTGGCAATAGTCGAATGCTTCGACTGCTTGCAAATGCCACATTTAGATAAAACTCGTTTGACATCGACTTTCATCTTAGGCCAGTAATATTTTAACTTAATTCGTTCTAGGGTCTTTTCTGTCCCAAGATGCATTAATTTGGCATGCTCATCTTCAACTAGTTGCGCCATCTTGTCAGGTGGCACAACCATTTTCCATTCCAGTCGTCCCATATCAAAAGGGGATCTGGAAGTGACGAACTTATACAAGTCGCCATTTTCAATTTTGAAATTTTGGTACTTGTCTGGAGCGTCACTAACTTTCCTTTTCAAATCATTGAACCATTTAGATGTTGAATTTTCAAAAATTGCACAAACAGCACGACTAAGCGCATCGCAAACTACATTGTCTCTCCCTTTTCTATGTCTAATAGTCATGTCAAACTCCTGCAATTTTACTGACCATCGTGACAGCCTCGAACTCGGACGCCACTTTGAATTGCAGATAAATGTCACTGCGGAGCAGTCAGTTATCAGTGTAAAGTGTGAGCCTTCCACGTAACATCTGAAATGCTCGATCGCCTCAAGAGCAGCTAATCCTTCCTTATCGGTGGGCCCATACTTCTTTTCACAGGAGCTCAACTTTCGTGAAAAGTAGGCAATTATGTGTTCCTTACCATCCAACTCCTGCGTCAGTATGCCAGCAATTGCTACATCACTGGCGTCGGTTTGAATGGTAAATTCTTTACTCCAGTCTGGATTGGCTAAGACCGGCTCCGAGATCAAACATTCTTTCAGTTTGATAAATGCCTGTTCGGCTTTATCATTCCACCTAATCTTCTTGGGCTTGCCTTTCAACAAGTCAGAGATAGGAGCTGATATACCGCTAAAGTTCGGGATGAAGTTGCGGTAGTATCCCGCCATCCCTAAGAATCTGCGAATCTCCTTTGGAGTTTGCGGGCGAGCAAACTTGGAGATCGCAGTAACTCTTTCAGGGTTCGGTTGATAACCGTTCTCTGAAAGAATAAAACCTAGATATTTTATTCTTTTCAGGCAGAATTTACATTTGGCTAAATTTACGGAAAGGTTGGCTTCTCTTAAGCAATCTGCAACAATTTTGAGGTATTTTATGTGATCCTTGAAGGTTCTGGTTGCAATAATAATATCATCCAGATAGGAAAAAATGAATGGTTCATAGAGTCCTTCTTTCAAAACTCTGTCAAGGATCCGAGACATTGTAGCACTGCTATTTATAAGTCCAAAAGGAAGCCTTTTGTATTGGAAAAGACCCCTGCCAATAATCTTAAAACTCGTGAACTTTTTTGAGCTTTCCGCAAGCTTAACCTGCAGAAAAGATTCCTTAAGATCCAGAACCGAAAAGTAGCGATTCTTGCCTAAATTATTTAAAATTCGCATTGAGCTGGCAAGAGGATATGCATCTCGAACAGTTTTAGCATTAAGTTTACGAGCATCTAGGCAAAGCCTCATATCGCCATTTTCTTTGGTAACTGGTACCACTTGCAAAGCCCAGTTAGAATTTGACGGTTCGATGATGTCCAAGTCTAACAAACGGTTGATTTCAACATTGACTTTTTCTTGGATTGTAGGAGACCATGGATGGGGGTTCAAATGAATTGCGTTGCTATCAGTGAGCTCAATGCTATGCTCCATAACATTGCAAGCTTCTAGAGTGCCAGGCTCTGATACTTTGAAGCTTTTCTTCACTGATTCTAGTAATTCAGTCTCTTCCGCATCGAGGGTGTGAGAAGCTGGCTGAATTTCATTACTTGATTCCACATTACAAGTGTTAAATTTATCAATCCCTTCAACGTCATCAAAAGTTAGCTTGATGTTGAAAAGTTTAAAAAAGTCCATTCCTAAAATGCAACGAGTTCCAAGCTCAGGGACAACTAAACAGGGCAAAATTCTTGTTGTTTGGTTGACTGTAAATGGAACGTCAACAAATCCATTGATTTGCATTGGTTCCCCACTGGCAGTTGAAATTTTGATGTCTTTGTCCAGATCTTGAATTTGCAAAAAGCTGGTTAAATTTCCAAAGTGTTCTCCAACTAATGACACATTACTTCCACTATCCAACAATCCGTGCAACTGAAATCCTAAAACACTAAATTTCAAAAAATATCTGGTATCGTTATTTAAATTTACAAAAACAGTTTCAATTTTATGAAAATAACCAGTGTAGTTAAGTGGATCAGCACCTTCATGTTTCTCAATGGTACAATCTGTATTGGTTTCAAATTCCGAAATGATTTGTTGAAATATGTTTGCGGTTTGTGTATTCTGACTCAAACCTGGAGGAATTTCTGAGGTTGGGAAAATCACCTCCTTTAATTTCCCCTTCTCTGGTTTTTTGCCTCACAAAATGGACATTCCTCGTAATGAAATTCAGGAAGTCCACATATGCAGCAAAATACATTGCGCCTTGAAAAACATTTTGTAAAATGATGACCAAATCTTCTACAATTAAAGCAAACTCGTCGATCAGGAACTCTGTAATGCCTCAGAATCTCATCTAAGGACAACTCCCTCCATCCACAATCTGGCTGATATTCCTGTTGAAAGTTTTGGTTACTGTTGTAGTTGGGATTGTTTCTTGGTCTATTGTTCGGTGGGTTTGAATTTTGCTGTGAGCTGTTTTGATTGTTTCTACTATTGCTTTGACTAGGTTGCTGAATTCGGTGTTGATTATTGTGACTATTGTTGGTTGCTGGTAGCCTGACATTGGAATTGTTGGGATTATTATTGAAATTTACTTCATTAATTTTTTGGTTTTCAAATGAAAGCACAAATTTGTTCATAATCGATTCATTATTATTATCAATCCGAGTGCACAGTTGTTCTAAAGTGTGCAAATCCTTGACGTCTACTAAGGCCAGTCGGTCTCGGTAGATGGGCCTCATTGTGTGCCACATTATATCAAATTTGTCTTCTTCAGACATGGGAGTAGTTCTGCACAAAAAGAACTGCTCCATTCGAACTAAAAAGTTCGAAAATAGTTCAGATTTAGCTTGGAACATTGAAAATGAACGCACTTTCACGTAATGATCAATGTTACTCGGCAAAAATTGGTGTCTCAAGGCCTGGATGAAGTAATCCCAAGTTTTGTTGCGTAAGGTCGGCCATTTTGCAACAAACCAATCTTGGGCAGGTCCAACTAATAGAAAATGGGCTGATTCAAAAAGTTCCTCTTTTGACATCTTTTCAGAATGTGCAAAGAATTCCACTCTTCGAAGAAAAAGATTCAATCCAATTCCATTGTCATTTCCGGCATATTTGATTGGCCATTGTGAAACTGGCAGTGATTTCCTACTATTCGGAGTACTATTTGGAAGGTTGAAAAATAAGGGATTATTTGACAATGCAGGATTCGAAAACTGAGATTTTATGTTGAATCCCGGTGGAAGAAATTGAACCGAATCATTTTCATCCTCGATTAGTACCACATTAGGATCGAAATTTAAATCCAAATCAGGAGCACCATTTTGCATTTGGTTAACCGATGATTTATCGGTGGAGATCTTTTTCTTAGTACCCGTGTACTTTTCAAGCGATCTCATTTGTTCGCGATTAGTAATAACATTTTCACCGTGATTTACGTTTTCGCGTGGAATTACCGGCGGCGGCGGCGGAGGAGGAATCGTTTGCCTCTCAGGTTCAACATTATTCTTGCGCGCGCGGTTATCACGTTCATTTTCTATTACCGAATCCGTAGTTTGTCTCGCTTTTTGTTCATACACCTCATTCAATCTGTCCCTAAATGTGGGAGAGATTGTGAGCCTTCTTACTTCGCGTTGACTCATTTTCTTAATGCTCATAACCGGACTAATATCCTCTTCTTCATCAAAATCAATTAACTTATTCGTATTATCACTTTCTACGCTTTGCTCCATTAGTGTCCTTTCACTTTAATTGCACTTTCTTCTTCTCTATTAACGAATATCCAAAACGATTACTTTTGAAATCACTTAAACGATGGTATATGAGATCGGCCAATCTATTCACTATCCTAAAAATTGTGTTTGTGTGTGTGTGTAAAATGTTAAAAATGTAAGGAAGTTCAGTGAAATATAAATGAAATTCAGTACGAAATATAATAATTCATGATTGATAAAATCTGTTTAAAATTCAGCTTATTTCAATATTCAATTCATTGTGCTAAAACTATTATTCTATTTACATATGTACAATTTCTTGCCAAAAATTTAAAAGGATTGCAAGAATTCATTTTCTAATTTCTTCAAAATGACGATTTCAGAAATTCAGTATAAAATTCAAAATGGACTTAATCTAAAGAAATCTAAAAAACTATTATGTACATATTTACAAAAGACATCCACCATCGCATATGAAAATTCAAAAGTTGCTTTCTTATAAGCGAATGACTCCATGATAGAAAAACTTCGTCAAAATTGGTAATCCACTGTACAGTTACATTTACGTTGGGCGCCATTTGTCACCTCTCTAAAGAAAGGTCGCATGAGACGGGGACAAAACGATTGAAAGAGCTGTGGAGGAATTGGTTTCCCAAGTATCCACCTTACTAACCAACAATCTGGTTCGAATTAGTGGAACCAACAAAAAAAAGACTACTCGGGTCCTTCCATGGAGAAATCAAAAGCTTAGATTTTACATGCATGATGGTTAAATGGTTTATTACTTACTTGTTAGTTGAATACTTAATCCTATTGTTGTGTGGGCGTCAGTGTGAGGAAGTGTATCCCACGGCGACTGCACATTTCCGAGCCTGCCCGGACAGACTAATGACCAGCGGTATGCCGGCTTCTCCATCGCTGGCTACGTCGTGCACAGATGCCAGGGTCTCAACAGTGGACCAATGGATGGCTGCCACCGTCATGTTGGATGCACAAATAGAAAGGCCTGAACAACACACAAAAAGGGCACTTTAATTCCACAGTCCATCACTATTGGGGTGGATTTGGGACTGGTATTAGAAATCACCATTTCCTAAGCGCTTACCGATCTCATCACTACCAAAACTCTACTCCATCATGCCGCTTCTTTATTAGGATTTCATATCACACCCATGTGAATCTTCTGAACTGAGAAAAGCAGTTTAAATGAGTATTCACACCCTTATCCAGACACTTCACAGTTTACCCTTTATCGAGCTCATTTTGGAACTAAAGATCTTTAACTCTGCACTAATTTGCACTTCACTTATATCCCGCTTTGTCAGTCAGGCAAACTTCACTAACGTCAGGTACACCTTGTGGCCTGCTTGATAATTAACTGACTACTGATCAATCTATCTTCTGCCTCAGTTATATTGGTAGGTAATGGTGCAGATTCGAGTTTCATCTCTGAGAAGTGGGTGGCGATAATGAGCAATTCGCAGTTAGCCTGAGAGATGAGATAGTGCGAGAGCATCTTCATACAGAGGTAGGGTTACTGATAAGGTATTATGGCTCTCTTATCGGCGCATGAGTAGAACGATCGGCCTAACGTTCTCGCTATCAGTGTGCTGTTTTGACTATGGTTATTTGGATGATGATGCGTTGATGGCTACGTAAGCAATCCAATCTTTTCGAGCCGGTGAGCCGCAGATGTGTTCTGTTGTATATGTTGTGAGTGTAGTGGTTTACATATGGTAAGAGAATTTAAACTTCCATTTCATATGGTGGACCTTGTAGAGTTACAATCAAACTCACGCGAGGCCAGCAGTAGTAGGTACGTAGGTTACAAGGTATCTGAGAAAAAATGCAGGAATCCCAAAAAGAACTAGAGAAGTCCTCAGTACCGGAGGAATCTCAAAATCGCTGCTCAAAATAAACTTTTCCTACTTCTTTGTTTCCTCGAATCTTCGGTCAGGAACGGTTGTCAGTTTTGTCAATAAATAATGTTTGGGATTTTGATAAAATGCAGCATATTGACATAGCCCCAATTGCAAAATGTGAAAATCGATTTAAAATACACAATTGTTCGAAAAATGCTCAATTATTGCATCAATACATATCAATTCCATTTTATTCAAAAAAGTGCAGGAAAATGCAAAAATACAAAAAATACAAATTAATGCACCAAAAATACACCAATTCGATTTTCAATACACAGGGCTGCATCGAAAATACATGAGTGAATCGCCCCTCGATTTTTCTAGTACCGTACAATTACGCACAAAAAAAGATCAGTACTAACCGTTCAACAATTGAAGATTTACCCTACCAAAATTTCTAGAATTCTAGAAGAATGGTCAAAAATGTGTCTATCAATGTTTCCATCATAATATTATCTAGTAGATTTTACAAACATCACCAACGATTCATTTTAATTAACATTATTCGATGACAAGATATTAATTTCATTTATTTAGTATTACATCAAATTCAAGATAAAACTGAATCAACAATATTTCTCCATAATACACGGTTCGTGGCTGCCGCTCTCCATCCTCGGTCGCGCCCAATGCTCGCCAAGTCACGTTCCACCTGGTCCGCCCATCGTGCTCTCTGCGCTCCACGCCTTCTTGTGCCAACCGGATCAGTTGCAAACACCAGCTTTGCAGGGTTGTTGTCCGGCATTCTTGCAACATGCCCTGCCCACCGTATCCTTCCGGCTTTGGCTACCTTCTGGATGCTGGGTTCGCCGTAAAGTGCAGCGAGCTCGTGGTTCATTCTTCTCCGCCACACACCGTTCTCCTGCACACCGCCGAAGATCGTCCTTAGCACGCGTCGCTCGAAAACTCCGAGTGCTTGCAGGTCCTCCTCGAGCATGGTCCATGTCTCGTGCCCGTAGAGGATTACCGGTCTTATTAGCGTTTTGTACATGGTGCATTTGGTGCGTGGGTGAATCTTTTTCGACCGCAGTTTCTTCTGGAGCCCGTAGTAGGCCCGACTTCCGCTGATGATGCGCCTCCGAATTTCACGGCTCACGTTGTTGTCAGCCGTCAATAAGGATCCGAGGTAGACGAATTCCTCCACCACCTCGAAAGTATCCCCGTCTATCGTAACATTACTACCCAGACGGATCCGGTCGTTTTCGGTTCCGCCTACCAGCATGTACTTTGTTTTTGAGGCATTCACCACCAGTCCGACCTTTGCTGCTTCGCGTTTCAGGCGGGTGTACAGCTCTGCCACCGTTCCAAATGTTCTTGCAATAATGTCCATGTCGTCCGCAAAGCACACAAATTGACCGGATTTTGTGAAAATCGTTCCTCGGCTGTTGAGCCCGGCTCGTCGCATAACACCTTCCAGGGCGATGTTGAAGAGTAGGCATGAGAGTCCATCACCTTGTCTCAGTCCCCGGCGAGATTCAAATGAACTGGATAGTTCACCCGAAACCCTTACGCAGTTTTGCACACCGTCCATCGTTGCTTTAATCAGTCTAGTCAGCTTCCCAGGAAAGCCGTTTTCGTCCATGATTCTCCATAGCTCTGCGCGGTCGATACTGTCGTATGCCGCTTTGAAGTCGATGAACAGGTGATGCGTTGGGACCTGGTATTCACGGCATTTCTGGAGGATTTGCCGTACGGTAAAGATCTGGTCCGTTGTCGACCGGCCGTCGATGAAGCCGGCTTGATAACTTCCCACGAACTCATTTGTTTTAGGTGACAGGCGACGGAAGATGATCTGGGATAGCACTTTGTAGGCAGCATTCAAAATAGTGATCGCCCTGAAGTTCTCACATTCCAAATGGTCGCCTTTCTTGTGAATGGGGCAGATTACCCCTTCCTTCCACTCCTCCGGTAGCTGTTCGGTTTCCCAGATCCTGACTATCAGCCGATGCAAACAGGTGGCCAACTTTTCTGGGCCCATCTTGATGAGTTCAGCTGCGATACCATCCTTACCAGCTGCTTTGTTGGTTTTGAGCTGGTGAATGGCATCCTTAACTTCCCTCAGCGTGGGAGTTGGTTCGTTTCCGTCCTCCGCTGCACTGACGTCGTCGTTTCCTCCGTTGCCGTGGGCTCCCGCGCCTACGTTCTCCACGCCGTTCAGGTGCTGATCGAAGTGCTGCTTCCACCTTTCGATCACCTCACGTCCGTCCGTCAAAAGGCCTCCGTCTTTATCCCTGCAGATTTCGGCTCGCGGCACGAAGCCGTTGCGGGATGCGTTGAGCTTCTGATAGAACTTCCGTGTTTCTTGGGAACGGCACAGCAGTTCCATTTCTTCACACTCCGCTTCTTCCAGGCGGCGCTTTTTCTCCCGAAAGAGGCGGGTTTGCTGTTTCCGCTTCTGTTTATAACGTTCCACGTTCTGTCGAGTCCCTTGCTGCAGCATTACCGCCCTCGCTGCATTCTTCTCCTCCAAAACCGTTCTGCACTCTTCGTCGAACCATTCGTTCCGTCGATTCCGTTCCACGTATCCGATGGTGCTCTCGGCTGCGTCGTTGATGGCTGCTTTCACTGTACTCCAGCAGTCCTCTAGAGGGGCCTCATCGAGCTCGCCCTCGTCTGGCAACGCGGCTTCGAGATTCTGCGCGTATGCTGAGGCGACATCCGGTTGCTTCAGTCGCTCTAGGTTGTACCGTGGCGGTCGCCGGTACCGTACATTGTTGATGACGGAGAGTTTTGGGCGCAGTTTGACCATCACCAGATAGTGGTCGGAGTCGATGTTGGCGCCACGATAGGTCCTGACGTCGATAATGTCGGAGAAGTGCCGTCCGTCAATCAGAACGTGGTCGATTTGAGATTCCGTCTGCTGTGGTGATCTCCAGGTGTAACGATAAGGGAGGCTGTGTTGGAAAAAGGTGCTACGTATGGCCATATTTTTGGAGGCGGCGAAATCAATGAGTCGTAGGCCGTTTTCGTTCGTCTGCTGGTGGGCGCTGAACTTACCAATCGTCGGTCTGAATTCCTCCTCCTGGCCTACCTGAGCGTTCAAATCACCTATGATGATCTTGACGTCGTGGCTTGGGCAGCGATCGTACTCACGTTCGAGCTGCGCGTAAAATGCGTCCTTGTCATCATCAGTACTTCCGGAGTGTGGGCTGTGCACGTTTATTATGCTGAAGTTGAAGAATCGGCCTCTGATCCTCAACCTGCACATTCTTTCGTCGATCGGCCACCAACCGATCACGCGCCTCTGCATATCACCCATCACGATGAAAGCTGTTCCCAGCTCGCGTGTGTTGCCGCAGCTCTGGTAAATGGTATGATTACCTCTAAACGTTCGCACCATGGATCCTGTCCAACACACCTCCTGCAGCGCTACGATGCCGAACCCGCGGTCCTTCAGTAGATCGGCGAGTATGCGGGTGCTCCCAATGAAGTTGAGAGATCGGCAGTTCCACGTACCGAGTTTCCAATCGCAAGTCCTTTTCGTTCGCTGGGGTCGTTGCCGTTGGTCTCGGTTCGTATTATTCTGTTGCTGATTTTCCGTTACAATGGTTTTTTACGGCTGGCTCGTAGGGCCTGACACCAACCCCCTACTTTCCGGAGGACCATAGTGCACAGTTGAGCTTAGAGTCCTTCCCTGGCACTCGGACGTAGATCAGCCGCCCCTAACATGGGGATCAGACGCTGTTGTGAGCCGCTCCTCCTGGAGAACAGACGCTCAGGTTTGCCGAAGCAAACCCCCCCTTCCCTGTCAGCCTACGACCAAAGTTCCCACCGGGGTTGGTTACCCGATCTTCCCTAAGGTTGCTCATAGTTTCCGGCCGGTACCGCGTGGAGGTAGGGATAGGAGTTGCTGGGCAGAGGCTAGTGGATCACAACGGGATCTGAATTGCGCAGCATACCCAGCCTTTACCGTGCCAAGATATTAAGTTCTAGTTAAATTGCAGTTTATAAAAAAACGAAGGACCAATATTCGTTAGGTACTTTTCCTTCGAATGGCAATCCCCTGAATAAATCGTTTCCCAGAATCATCTGTTATGCACCCTCTAAATAGTGGAAATCTTTGTCAATTTTGAGTTGGGCTACCTTCTTACTCCGTCTTCCCCTATACGATCAAGCATGGTGTTCAACAATCTCAAACATTACTTTCTACGACCTTTAACAATAGAACAATAATGAGTAATTTATTTTGAGGTCCGCCATGACGTAATGAAATTCGACGAAAAATCTACTGGAGCTTCGCAAATGTAAAAAATCCAGCCATGCGAAATTTTATCTTTCCGCTAACGTAAACAGTTGTAATATTCACCCTCATTCTTGTGTTTACGGACGTATCAACTTTCGAACGTATTTGATTCGTTCGATTCCGTACGTAACTCATTTGATTTTGCTGGCGTAAACGGGAATGCCAACGATTTACGTTCGAATACGGAATTTACGATCAGGAATGAGTGTGATTGATATAAATTTGTCAACCAATAGTATTGATTTATATTTTATGATGACCGTTCTTCCACGCGTTTTTGTGTAATTATCTTCGCTTCTCCGCTGATGCAATACATACCAAGTTTATCCACAGCGACAAACTTGGCGGTGAAGCAATTCTAATGATCAATGTATTTGTCCGGCTGTTTGACAACTTTGACTAAGGTTTCATCCAAGCACGGAAAACAAACAGCGATTCTAGCGAGAAAGAATGCTGTATGTCATTGCAGCTGAGCGCACAGCAGCACACATTTTAGGGGGCACAAAGCCATATAAATTCTTTGCTGCTCAGACTGGCTCACCTCACCGTGTGTCGTTTTCAGCCATCCACCAGTCAACAGCGACGATAACTTCCCGCCATGATGATTGCAAATTTTAACAATGTTATGTTAGGGAAAAACAACAACAATGTCAACAACGGCAAATTGTGTCATTTCGGGAGTAATTCGCGAATAGGGCGTAACTAACAAAGCAATAACAATGCGAAAACAACAACCGAATTTTGCTGATCAAATTTTAATTCCTATTTAGAAGTAATACAGAATAATTCAACTTAAATAAGGTTAATTGATACAGTCCTGACATAGTTTCTTGTTTTTCTAAGAACACTGCACGAATTTGATATTTTTTGCACTTGCATTCATTTAATTACGCCTGAATTGATACCTGAGAATGCTAGTTTCGCCCAATACTATGCGCCTCAAATCGATATTATTTTCAGAATCGCCTTTTACTATTCGCCTTGTTTATGATTTTGACAGAATTTCGCCATTTGCTTTCGCCGTGTTTACGTTTTGATTTCAGTTTCGCCTTCTACTATCGCCGTGTTTACGTGTTGATTTCAGTTTCGCCTTTCACTTTCGTAAACAAAACACCAAACAAAACAAAGGAGTAGAAGGCGTAATTCTTGTTTTTGTTCGTTTGGAATAGAATGGGATTACGCCTTTCACTCAATCAGTGATTTTCAATAGTTAGAAAAGTGATATCAAGGAAACTTTGTGAGCATTTAGAAGACAAATCTAGCTTCTTTTCACTCCTGCAATTACTCAAATTGTGTACATTTTGTTGGTTACGGCTTTTTCGCTAATTATTACGGATTTGTTTTAAAACGGAATCGACTTCAATAGCACGCTGCAAATTGGTGTGGTTCAACTAGTTAGCGCTTTCCAGCGGTATTCGAAACTGATAACAAAGGCCGGTCAACACAGGCGACGACGACGACACTGGCAGTGATGGCTGGAGTGTTATCAGGAAAAAAAGCAAAAAGTAAAAAGTGCTAAATGAGTCAAGAAAGTTGAGTGTACACATATGGATGATTATCATCGGTAAACATTATCAGACAAGGGAGCTTAATCTGTACCAACTCATTTATCGTTCAATTTACTACGTATAATTGACTGACGGAAGCACCGCTTCCAACTTTGGCGTATCGCGATTCGTTGGAGATTTAGGTAAGGAAACGTAAGCAAACGTCTCGATCATCGAACAGCCTTGAACATTTTATCAGACTTAGCTCTAATGACACCATCTTCTTACATATTACATAATACACTAGAATAAGGGACATCGAACTTTAAAAAGTTCTTTCTTAGCTTAAAGTGAAGATATGACGATGCCACACTACGATCTGATTTAAAGAATATCAATTGGCGTTTTCGACGACAGTCGATGACCTTAATTAGGGTCTGGGACCATTTGGAGAGGGGGACCTATTATGGGCACTTGTTGCTATAGCTTAGTCAATATCAATCCGATTGACTTAAATTTTTGATCAAGGCTAGATACTGTACGTATCTGATTGTGTCCCAAAAATCAAGTCAATCGGTTAAAAATTGACTGAGTTATAGCAACAATTACCCAAAATAGGCCCCCTGCCCAAATGGTTTTATCTGCAACAAAAATTTTCGAGATCATGTCATTATCTGTTACCAGTAGGGATAAAGAGTAATCGCCACACCTTTTTTGTTGCTTGTTTTGTGCCTCTTTTGTCTGACAATTCTCTTCACTGATACTAACATAAAATGCTTCAATCTGTCAAATTTGATTTGGTAAAACGAAATATTTTGCATGAGTCATTAATAAGGTTGACCAATTTACCCTTTGATTGTTAAAAAAAAATAGTTCCATGCTTAATGGCGTGCAGTTAAAAACGCCCAAACCACATATTTTGCCCTATAAATTGAGGTATAGCTCAAAATTGTGACGTGCAGGAACAAATCCAAGCCCAGATTCGGATTCAGCTGCCTAAAATATGTCAGAGACACAAAAGTTTGCTCTTGAGATAAAAAAATTTTGCGCTGTTTTATAGTTTCACGCTCAGCTTCTGAATTGAGCTGTAGGTGATCAGTAGGACATTCTCAGCACTTGATAGTATCAGATATCAGTAGGTCGGCTCCAGAGGCACGTTTTCCTCCATTTCAAGATTAGTGCCATATCGCCATGAACAAGAGCCTATTCATCACCCAGGTCCAAACGAATATAATCAACTGAAAATGGCATTCCAGAAGAGTAGCAGTAATACAATCATCTTTCGTTACACTTGGACATATTAAAAAAAAATGGGATTGTCAGCTACTGTTTCACCGTTTCTGAATCACTGAAATACTACAAATCAAAATTACAGTCAACTCTAGTCTAGCAGTGATGACTCGTTCGATAGCCTGAGACCATACGAACAAAAACGCAAACTGTGTTTGCATCCATCACTAGCACTAATATCTCAACGTATTGACAACGGCCCAACCAGATACTCTAGAGTACCCAGGCGATTGGAGGACTACATAACTACTGGAATTATAGGGTAAAGGGTACAACCAGTTGTGCCAAGAAAGTTTTAGAGTTCTCCATTGTACACACCGTCCAAAACATGAGCTGTTCAATATTCTTAGACAATATTCAGGAAACCCTGTGACCCGTACCTTCTGACTCTTTCCATATCTACATACAAGTCTACATACCATCTCATATAAATGGCAATTAGATTCCACATACGGCGGTAGCTCTATTAGATAGGTTAATGTATTGTACAAAAAATTACTGTGATGTTTCAAGTTAGGCTAGCTTTTTTTCACACATTTCAAGCATAATTTTTCAAATCGACGTATCTAACTTTTTCACTGATCTGAATAAATTCATGGTCAATGTTGACGACCATTTCACTAAAATAGTTTTTTTATAAAAATACTTTTCATAAGTTTTTTTGTGCTTAACATCACCAGGGATATAGCACGCACTAGGTAAGAAACAAAACCTACTCATTCCATATCATTTTCACAATGAATTTTGACAAAAATACACATACACCGGGTTGGTTAGAGATACGTCATGCCAGATACGTCGCTTTTGTATGGTGCCAGTTTGGTGTATCTGTTGATTTTGATTTTGGCTAGATACGTCGTTTGGTTTTCTCATATATCAAAGTTGTAAACATCAAAATAGTTAGATACGTCGTTTCGAATAATATGCTTAGTTAAACAAATTAAGCAATAAATCATCAAACAGTGATGTGGATTCTTTAATTTGCTTTATGAATCATACATACAGCTGAAAACCCGGATTTGTTTACATTCTCGAGTTACGTCGGATTGAAAAGTTATGCTTGATTTATGTACATGATTCTTTCGAATCACGTTCTTACAGAGATTATGGCAAGACGGATGCAGTATGTTGCCACGCTTGATTGGCGCTACTAACAATAGTGCATAGCATAACTTCAGCTGAAGCAAAAACGACGGTTCTTCGCATAATAATCGTTCTATTTAAATTAATATTATACATGGGCAACTATCCATAGAATGACAGTATGTGCATACGTATACACATTTTCGTTCGCATCTACCCATCTGGAACGAAACATACATGGATGAGTCATTGCAATCCACGATGCAGTTAAATCTACATGTTTATAAGAAAATGTGCTTCAAATAAACAAATCATAAGATGATTTTATTTTAAAACCTTCAAGGCCTGGCAACTCGGTCAACCTGTTTCTCCCCATGGACATTCACTTTCATTGGTATTCAATGAAGCTCGCACGCACGCACAACTAGCCGCACATATACGGGCCACACCACAGTCTAATGAGAGTGATATAACATTGTTATTTGCATTATCTTTACTTGCAATTGTTGTTTGTAGTGGCAACGATATTTATCATTGTGTACAAAGGTAATATGTACTAAGACTTATTTTATTAAGTGTGAGAAGCTATCAAAGACTTACCTCCCCATATTCCAATCTTGAGCTGCTTCTTATCCAAGTTCTCCACATATTCGCCGACAAATCGATTCAGAACGTCGGCGACGATGCTCTCGAACACCATCGTGGAGACGTTCCGCTAACTGTGGTCGCACTGATAAATCCAAATTGAATCACCAGGAAGATGAACTTGGGTTCAATATGTAAATCACTTCGCTTAGTACTTTGCTTCTATTTTTACCTCACTATTCGAGTAAAACACAGCTGTTGTGCTACTTTATCTACACACTACGAGCTACGTCTTCCACATGTTTCACCTTGTCATGCAACAAAAACAAGATTCTCATCCTCTTCCTTTGGTATCGTTTTTTCAACAACAATATTCACTCTGTAATTACCATCCGTTAGTAAAAATCACAAATTATTATTACTATCCACACATTCCGCATGCCACAGCCACATCAGTGCCACCCAACTACGTTGTTTTACTGCATTGAACCATCATTTTCAGAAGAAAACAACACTGGCGATAATCATGGCCGATGACATCATTTTCATCCACTTTTTCTCTAGCTCGAAAAACCACCTCCCCAACTATCTATTGCGATAACTTCCACTTCCAGCGATTACCGGAACTACCGAATAAACGATTAATCAACAATACAGACGCGAATGCCCCCGATAATGGCACCTAATCACATTTTTTCTTCACTTTCCGCTGGCAGTGGTTTCACCTTCACCTTTGCCTAAACAGCGCAAAAAGAAAAAAAAAATCTGACACTCTTCTGCGTCAACCTACTGAAAAGACAGGAAAATAGCTGCACAACAATCACACCGCGATTCTCGTTCACAACTGATGACAGCGACTAGCGAAAGTAACTGTTTTGGTGCTGGGCGGACGGATGTCACACGGATCGGTCCGTTGGTGTTCGTGCGATCGGGTGCGAGATGTTGCGTAGTAAGCCACGATGTCGCCGTAAACAAACCGCATGGTCGGTCGCCGGTGGCCCGAACTTTTGTTGATAAGCACTGGCGACGACGGCCAGCGACCAATCGGAGGCCGGCGTTTGGTAAATAAACACCCGAACGAGCGGTACTTGTTGCTTCGTGGCCTGTGTGTTGGTGAGTAACATGTGCTCCGGCATGAATGAAAAGTACTATGAGTACCGTTGTAGGCGTGCGTAGTGGACACTGACAGTGGGCCATGCGGATTGCATCGAACGGTATTTAAAGAGGGCTGGAAGAGAAAGCGTTCGTTAAAATTTTCGTTAAAATTTAATAATTTGATGTGAGAGGTAATAAATTAGAGAAAAAAAGCTGTAATTATTGTATTATTGGATTGTTAAATTGTGAAAAATGTATTAATTTTTCGATTTTATACGAAAGAACAACGTTTTCTGAGCCACTATGCTGCCGTGAATCGCAAGTCAGTCCCATATGTAAAAAGTAGGCATTGAGAAAATGGACTCTGAAGTTTTCAAATTCAACTTCTATGTGAAACCTTGTAAAACTTAAAAAAAATTTCATGATTTGAAAACTTTTGTGATCATCATGAAACTTTCACAAATTGTTTCATATGTGAAAACGTTACTGTGAAAAATATAAAACTAAATAAAACAGTGTTCGGTTTTGTACTGCAGGGTACACAAGGTAGCAAAAGAATCTGCCTATAGCACTACTGGAATAATTTGAAAAGCGATTTGATCACGATTGTGCTGTTGTTAGTGATCAGTCACTCTCCTGTACACAGTTAGAAAAAATCACCGACTTCGGTAATGTTTTACCGAAATCTCAACCGTTAAGTTTGCTTTACAGGAAAAAATCGGTAAAGGTAGCAACTTTTACCGAAGTTCGTTAGAGTTTGACAGATAAACGATAACATTTTACCGAAATTTGTTTTATTTTTACAGAATTTCGTTGCAAACCCATTACCGAACGCTCAGCGGTTGAGATTTCGGTAAAAAATACCGAACGCGATTAGTTGTGTATGAAGGGCCAAAAAGGGTTGTGCGGACCCGCAAGCAGAGACACTTGTGCGAAACCCACGTCAGGGGGGAAAAAAAATCCTTTCGAAAGAAAGTTCTCACGAACCACTGCAAAATCAAGCAGACGATTGACAGAATACTCCCAATAGATGGGATCGAAGAGCCAGCCCTCAATCTACGAAATGTTAACAACAAGGAGGAGGCAGTCCCAGGCTCATGTCTGAATCGTTTCAATCGGATGTCCTAAAGGGACCATTCCCCCATATATGATGGGATATGTGTGTGTGGTGTGTATAAGTTTGATTGTTTATTATATAATAGAACATTCTTACCTTTTCGTTATCTGAAAAGCAGAATGTATGGTTAGCATTTATCCATACATAAAACTTACCTGCATCCTCCTGAAATAAGATGTTAATAAGTAGCAGTAAAATTCAAATAACACATACAATAAATTGTGTTCATAAAATGGCAGTGAAAGACAATTTGCATACTAAATGGCCAACTTTGACTTGCTATAACTTTGATTTCATATGACCATATGACTCATATGATATTATTGAGTTAAAATTTTGACAGTGAACTACAAATATAGTCAATTATTTTGAACAATTTCACATGGTATTTAAATTTTTTGCAAGTGCTCCGAAAAAAAAAAATATGTTTTTACCCTTCTTATCTTCGGTATAAATACCGCTCGAAAAACCGACTTTCGATCCGAGGCCCGCAGGGCCGAGTCTCATATATGTACCAATCAACTCAGCTCGATCAACTGAGCAAAAAATGTCTGCGTGTGTGTGTGTGTGTGTGTGTGTGTGTGTGTGTGTGTGTGTGTGTGTGTGTGTGTGTGTGTGTGTGTGTGTGTGTGTGTGTGTGTGTGTGTGTGTGTGTGTGTGTGTGTGTGTGTGTGTGTGTGTTTGTGTGTGTGTGTGTGTGTGTGTGTTTTTTTTTTTTTTTTTTTTTTTTTTATTCTAGGAGTCCAAAAATCTTCTAAAGACGCTGTGTGGGATTCGAATGTGCGCCTACCCACTAAAAACACTCTCCTCGTTCACCTCCACCTTAAATTCCCCTCCGGTACCACCATGCAGTATTTCTTCGGAGGGGAGGCGTTATGTGCCTTGTGCACCATCACCAATTCGTTATCCTAGTTTTCTTCATGCTATGCGCACCGCTTCATTAGTATGCTGTTAATATTACAGTATCGCCACTAAGCGACATGCATGCTATTTTTCAAATTTGTTATTCTAATTCGTTCTTAGTCTTTCGGCTCCTGTTAGCTTGTTATTGCTTAACGTACCGCCATTGAGCGGCAAACTCTATGTTAGTACCACAAATTTGTTATTCTAAAGCCACGCTGAGTTCATCGGCTCCTACTGATGTGCCCCGAAGAACGATGCCCTCTCGGTGCCGCCCGAGTGCCAATCAGCACTCGAGGCTTCCGCGCACGACTCGGATAGTCCCCGACGGTGGATATATCCTACCCGACGAAGAGTTTCCCGACACTGAAACTTCTCCCGCAACCGACTTCCCGGGCAGATGCCAAGGTCAGTCCTGCGATTCCGGTTGGAGACGGCTTCCGGTTCACAGGCGCCCTGACGACCATGCTCCGGTGCTTCTTCCCGATCGCTCTACTCTGACAGTCCCCGGCGGTGGATCTGTATTACTCCGACAGAGAAGTCCCCGACGAAAGACGTTCTCCCGTTACCGCCCGTGTGCCATTGAGCACAATGACTTCACGCGCACTACTCGGATACTCCCCGGCAGTGGATCTATCCTACTCCGACAGAGAGTTCCCCGACGTAGGAAGTTCTCCCGAATACCGACCGAGAGCCAGTAAGCTCCACACCTTAATCGCTCACGACACCGGTAGTCCCCGACGGCGGATCTACCACACGCGGACGGAACTACTACGCTTGCCCCGGATTGTCTCTACGATCATTCATTTGCTGCTCTCGCCATTTCCGCTGGAGAAACGACATTATCTTTACCACCGCAGCATTCACCGCGTTCCAGCAGGCTTCGTCGCGGCACATTCTAGTCACAATGTTGTCGGCCCTTATACCAGCACCGCAGATTGCTGTCATCTCGCTGCGCTCCACAGTGAAACGTGGACACTCGAAAACAACGTGTTCCGGCGATTCCTCGACATCTCCGCACTCAGGGCAGAACGGCGACCCTGCGTGTCCGAACCGGTGCAGGTATTTCTTGAAGCAGCCATGACCTGACAAGAACTGCGTCAAATGGAAATTCACTTCCCCATGATCTCTGTTTACCCATTCTACCAAATTTGGAATAAGCCGGTGGGTCCACCTTCCCTTCGCTGTGGTATTCCACTCGTGTTGCCACTTCGCCATCGTGACGACTCGCGCTGCCTTCCGAGCTCCTCTAGCGCCCCTGGCCTCGTAGCACTCTTTGTCCTCTTCCAGAACGAAGACGATAGGGACCATTCCGGCGATCACGCACACCGCATCTGATGATATCGTGCGATAGGCGCTCGCCACTCTCATGGCCATCAGTCTGTGCGTGCTGCAGAGCTGAACGCGATTCCTCCTAGTTTTTGTTGCGGTCGCCCAAGCCGGACCAGCGTACCTTAGGATCGATGTGGACACGCTAGCTAGTAACCGCCTCTTGCTACTGCTGATTGCCGAGTTGTTCGGCATGATCCTCGACAATGCTGTGATCACCTTTGCTGCTTTTCCGCAGGCATAATCGACGTGGCTATTGAAATTTAACCGGTCGTCGATCATAACGCCGAGATGCTTCAATTCCCGCTTGGAGTCTATGGCATGTTCCCCGACTATGATTGCAGCCTTCTGCACCACCTTGCAGTTGCTGATCAGCACCAGCTCCGTTTTCTGGTGGGCTATGGATAGTTTCTTCATCTGCATCCAGCTCTCAACAGCATCTACCGCCTCCGTAGCAAGTATCTCCACTGCTTCTAGGGACTCGCCAACTACCACCAACGTGATATCGTCCGCGAATCCGACGATTTTGACGCCTGTCGGTAGCTGCAGTGTCAGCACCCCGTTGTACATTGCGTTCCACAACGTCGGACCTAGGATAGACCCCTGAGGGACGCCTGCACTTATCGTGACGTTCTTTTGCCCTGCACTAGTATGGTAGCACAGAGTCCGGTTTTCGAAGTAGCTACTGAGAATCCTGCAGAGGTAGTCCGGAACCTTCATCTCGTGCAGCGCTGTAGCGATGGCTTCCCAGCTTGCGCTGTTAAATGCATTCTTCACATCGATCGTGACGACGGCACAGAAGCGGTTACCCCGTCGTTTTTTCGTCCTTGCTTTGTCGGCTGTAGCAACAACCGCCTGGATAGCATCTATCGTTGACTTCCCTCTTCGGAATCCGAATTGCATCCCCGACAGACCATGCTCTCCTTCCGTGAAAGTTGTCAGCCTATTGAGGATGACTCTTTCTAGCAGCTTGCCGAGCGTATCCAGCAAGCATATCGGCCGGAATGAACCTGGTTCACCGGGTGGCTTGCCTGGTTTCGGTAGCAGTACCAGTTTTTGCCTTTTCCACTGAGACGGGAAACAACCCTCATCTAGGCAGATCTGCAGAGAAGTCCGGAACATATCTGGGTTGGCCTCGACAGCTGTTCTCAACGCTATGTTGGGGATACCATCCGGGCCGGGCGCTTTCTTCGCCTTCATTTTCTTGGCCGCTGCTATCAGCTCGTCGTTGGTGATACTCACTCTCTCCTCGCCTGTATGGCCGTATGGAGTCGGTGACCATATCGTAGGCTCGTGTTGAGGGAACAACCCTTCGACGATAACTTGCAGCTTCTCTGGGCATGTCTCAGCGGGTACCGCTGGGCCTCTGATTTTGGCCATCGCCACTCTGTATGCATCTCCCCATGGGTTTGCATCAGCATCCCGGCACAACTCCTTAAAGCTTGTTTTCTTGCTCCGCTTGATCTCCTCCTTCAGAGCAGCTTTTTCGGCTCGCAGCACTACTCTACGTTCTTCTCTCTCGCCGTCGGTTCTAGCTCTTTGCATTCGTCTCCTGGCTTTGAGGCAGGCTTTCCTGAGGTCCCGAAGCGCTCCATTCCACCAGTATGCCGGACGACGTCTATGGTTCGGCTCGAACTTTCTAGGCATGGTTGTGTCGCACGCACGCACCAGCGCTGCCGTTAGCTCCTCCGGCCTTAGATTCGACCCCGGATCTTCTCTTCTGAGAGCTTCGACGAACAGCTCCTTGTTGAACTGCTTCGTCTTCCACATTCGATCGCGAGGTTGACTGCCAGTTAGTGTACTCCCTGGCCGTGATCCAATACTATACCGGACCTCCTGGTGGTCGCTGTGAGTGTATCCGTCGCAAACTCTCCAGTTCATGTTTCGCGCCAGCACGGGACTACAGAAGGTGATGTCGATTATTGATTCTCGACCATCCCTTCGGTAGGTGCTGGTGCTTCCTACGTTGGCCAAGTCCACGTCGAGCTTTGCTAGCGCTTCTAGCAGAACACGCCCTCTTGGGTTGGTGAGGCGGCTGCCCCACTCAATCGCCCAGGCATTAAAGTCACCGGCGATTACGACTGGTCTCCGGTCGGCTAGCTTGTCGGTTATCTCGTCTAGCATCTGGTTGAACCGTTCTGTAGTCCACCGAGGAGGTGCGTAGCAGCTACAAACAAAAACTCCGTTAATTTTGGCGATCACGAAGCCTTCGTTTGCCTGGTACACTACTTCCTGGATGGGATACTTCCCCATCGTCCATATAGCAGCTGTCTTCGCCTTATCTGCGATCCAGTTACCGTCTCCAGCTGGTATACGATACGGCTCAGAAAGGATAGCCACATCGCACTTCGACTCCGATACGGATTGCCACAGCAACTGTTGTGCTGTGTCGCAATGGTTGAGGTTTAGTTGAGTTACCTCCACTGCGGTTTAGTACCTCTCGCCTGCTTAAAGGCCGGACATCTAGGGCCTCCCGTCGCGTGTCTGTTGCGACTTTTGTCGACACAAAACAGACATCTTTGCTCGTTGTTACAGTCTTGCGCCTTGTGACCTTCCTGACCGCACCACCTGCACAGCTTACTCCTGTCGATTCCTTTGCAGTTCCGCGCCAGGTGGCCGTATTCCAGACACCTGTAGCACCCTTCCGGTCGCTGGGAGAACCTCAGTGGGCAAACTGAACAACCGACTTTGATTTTGCCGATTGTCATCGCTTTGTTGGCTGCGTCTACTGGAAGCTTTATCGACGCTGCCTGCGTTCCAAACGGTCCTCTTCTCAAGCGTACCGTCATTTCCACGCCTTCCAAGTTACATTGATCCCTCATGGCGAGTCGCACTTCCTCCTCGGTGGTGATCTCGTCCAAATCCTTGCATTGGAGCGTCGCTTCGGGACACATGGCTTTCACGTGCACCTTTTCGCCCATTACTCTCTCTGTAAGCTCTTTATACGCTGAGCTTCTGTTTTTCGAGTCTCTTTTCAACTCGAAGATCATGTCTCCTGCTTGGGTTCGTCTGATCTTCTGGACGTCATCACCAAACTCCTTGAGTTGCGGATCCGTTCTCATGGCCCGCAAGACGTCGGCGTACGTGTCTTCGCTGGTTTTTACGATGACCGCTTCACCTTTCTTCCTCCTCCTGATAGGTTTTTGCGTTTTAGCGCTATCCTTTTTGTTTCTGTCCTTCCTGTTCCGGACCTCGCGCCAGGGGGAATCACCCTTTCCGCCGCTAATCACTTCGTTCGTCGGTCTTGCATCCGCATTCTTTTGTTTTTTGGGTGCTGCGAGCCTTTCATCTCCAGGTGATGATCTGGTTCTCTTTGGGGTGAATGCTGGTGTGCTATCCATCCCCAATGGCTTTCCTTTCGTCTTGGTACCTCTACCGGGGGCTGTTCCGGTTTTCGCCTGTTGTAGTACCGCTGCTGCCAGGGCGTTCTTAGTCGCCGCCAACTCGGATTCAGCAGCTTCCGCTCTCTGTAACAGCCTTCTCCAGTCTTTGATGGCTGACCCAAGGCTACCTTGGATCCTTGCAACGAGGTCCTTGATATCCTTGTGCACGTTGTGCCTTTTGTCAACGAACTCACGGAGTTCGTCCGCTACAGTTTTCGCAGCTTCCACCTTTGATTGTTTTGGAAGCACATTCCATGCGCTTCGCAGCTGCCGTTGCTGCTGCTTCTCGTTCTGTTCTTGTTCGCGCTGCTGTTGGTCACACAGCTCCTGCTCTCGCTTCTGCTGCTCGTGCAGCTCTTGTTCCCGCTCCTGTTGCTCCAGCTGCTGTTGTTGCATCTGCTGGTTCTGTTCTGTCGGCGACCTCGCCAGACCGCTTCTTGCGAACGGATTCTCCGCACCTTTGCCGTTGATGTTGTTGTTGTCGTTATCTTTATCCATGCTTTTCGGGTCCCCCCTCCGAGCCGCTATCTCCACTCGTCGTAAGTAGTCGTCTATTGATCTCATGGTTGTCTATGTAACAGGGAGGCCATGATAAGGTTGTCACGGTCCTTCATGGGGTACCGTGATCAGAGCCGATCGACGCTAGTCAGGAATCTTCAACTGAGCCTACTTTCCACCAGCTAAGGTGGCGAGTTTTGAACGTACTAGGAGGCCTGCCACGGTTTTAACGGGACGGGGGCAAACGTACCATTAGCCCAAATGCCGTTTCAGAACGGTGTCACCCATTCTTAGTAAGGAAGTGGAATAATACGCAAACCAGCTCCATAGCGTCGTGTTGATTAAATCCTTGGGAAATCCTAGTCTTTGCAGCCAGTATACCGTAATTAGGACCTAACTGGTATCGGTCCTAATGTGCTCAGCGGCACGCCTTCTTTTGAGCCACCTATGGAGTTAGGCGCTCGGTCACTTTTCCACCTCCTAGAGGGTGTAGGGGGCAGAGAAAGTGCCAACTGGTGGTTTTTCATTGGCGCTAGGGAACAAGCCCCTAGCTCCCACCTCTAGTGTGTGTGTGTGTGTGTGTGTGTGTGTGTGTGTGTGTGTGTGTGTGTGTGTGTGTGTGTGTGTGTGTGTGTGTGTGTGTGTGTGTGTGTGTGTGTGTGTGTGTGTGTGTGTGTTGCGTATGTTACAAAAAGTCACGCACGTTTCTCAGCCGTCTGATATCCAATTTGAATTCTCTTAGTTGCAAATGAAAGCTACAACATCCTAGTAGAACCCTAGGCAGCATCCATTTATTACGTAACGCTAAAATCGACATTTTTTGACCCCCCTCCCCCTTCGTAACGCTTTTTTGTATGAAATTCCTAAATTTTTTGTATGAACCGTAACGCTCGGCCATACGACACCCCCCCCCCCCCCCCACCCCCTAGAGCGTTACGTAATTTGTGGACGGTGCCCGATTGAATTTTATTACGATCAGACATTTGGTTACCGAGATATCTTTCGAAGAGTACTGTGAAGTAATATAGGTTAGCTTTTTGACAGATTTTTGACATATAGCATATTGATAAATATCTCAGCCATCTGTCAACCGATTTTGGTTCTCTTAGCACCAAACAAAAGCTTCAACACCCTAGTAGAATTCTCTGCAATTTTATTTCGATTGGACATTTGGTTATTGAGATATCTTTCGAAGAGTGCTTAGGAGTTATACAACTAAACTTTGCGAGATTTTTAACAAAATGTGTCATATTAAATATCTTAGCCGTATGTTAACCGATTTGGGTTCTCTTGGCACCAAATGAAAGCAACAACATCCTAGCAAATCACCCAGAAATTTAATTTCGATTGGACATTTGGTTACAGAGATATCTTTCAAAGAGTACTTAGGATTTATACAACTTTTTGAGATTTTTGACCAAGTGCATCATAATAAATATCTCAGCCGTCCGTCAACCTATTTGGGTTCTCTTAGCATCAAATGAAAGCTATGTACAATATCCTTGTAAAAGGCCCTGACATTTTATTTCGATTGGACATTTGGTTACTGAGATATCTTTCGTAGAATATTTCTATAAATTCCTTTTTTACCCTTCTTACACCCATAAGAAGGGTATAAATACCGCTTGGAAAACCGACTTTCGATCCGAGGCCCGCAGGGCCGAGTCACATACCAATCAACTCAGCTCGACGAATTGAGCAAATGTCTGTATGTGCGTGTGTGTGTATGTATGTTACAAAAAAATGTCACTCACGGTTCTCAGCCGTCTGTTGACCGATTTGAGTTCTCTTGGAAGCAAATGAAAGCTACTACATCCTAGTAGAACGCTATTGAATTTTATTTTGATTGGACGTTCGGTTACCGAGATATCTTTCAAAAAGTGCTAGGGAGTAGTACAACTTAATTATTTTAGATATTTTTGACAAAGTGTATCACCATAAATTTCTCAGCCGTCTATCAACCGGTTTGGGTTCTTAAGGCCCCAAACGAAAGCTACTACATCCTAGTAGAACGCTATTGAATTTTTTTTTTGATTGGACGTTCGGTTACCGAGTTATCTTTCAAAGAGTGCTAGGGAGTAGTACAACTTAATTATTTTAGATATTTTTGACAAAGTTTAGATATTTTTGACATCACCATAAATTTCTCAGCCGTCTATCAACCGATTCGGGTTCTTAAGGCCCGAAACGAAAACTACTGCATCCTAGAAGAACGCTTTTGAATTTCATTCCGATTGGACATTTTGTAACCAAGATATCTTTTGGGGAGTACTTTGGAGTAATACAACTTAACTTTTTAAGAGGTATTTGACAAAATGCTTCATAATAAATGAATCAGCCGTGTGTCAATCGATTTGAGTTCTCTCAGCACCAAATGAAAGCTACAGCATCCTAGTAGTATGCTATTAAATTTCATGCCGTTTGGACATTTTGTTTCCGAGATATCTTTCCACGAGTACTAAGGAGTAATGAAATTTACGCTTTTGAGAGATTTTTGATAAAATGTATCATAATAAATTTCTCTGCCGTCTGTCAACAGATTTTTTATTATCATATTTGGTTACACAAGTTAGTTATACATGAAAATTCAATTGCATCAAATACATAAAAGCTACTATCTCTTTGTAATATTTGAGCTTAATAAACAGTAGCAAAAATATCACGGAATGTATGTAGGAAAAGCCTTTTTACCCTTCTTACACCCATAAGAAGGGTATAAATACCGCTTGGAAAACCGACTTTCGATCCGAGGCCCGCAGGTCCGAGTCACATATACCAATCAACTCAGCTCGACGAATTGAGCAAATGTCTGTATGTGCGTGTGTGTGTGTGTATGTATGTTACAAAAAAATGTCACTCACGGTTCTCAGCCGTCTGTTGACCGATTTCAGTTCTCTTGGAAGCAAATGAAAGCTACTACATCCTAGTAGAACGCTATTGAATTTTATTTTGATTGGACGTTCGGTTACCGAGATATCTTTCAAAGAGTGCTAGGGAGTAGTACAACTTAATTATTTTAGATATTTTTGACAAAGTGTATCACCATAAATTTCTCAGCCGTCTATCAACCGATTCGGGTTCTTAAGGCCCGAAACGAAAGCTACTGCATCCTAGAAGGACGCTTTTGAATTTCATTCCGATTGGACATTTTGTAACCGAGATATGTTTCGGGGAGTACTTTGGAGTAATAAACTTAACTTTTTAAGAGGTCTTTGACAAAATGCTTTATAATAAATGAATCAGCCGTGTGTCAATCGATTTGAGTTCTCTCAGCACCAAATGAAAGCTACAGCATCCTAGTAGTATGCTATTAAATTTCATGCCGTTTGGACATTTTGTTTCCGAGATATCTTTCCAGGAGTACTATGGAGTAATAAAATTTACGCTTTTGAGACAAAAAATCTGGTAGTTGAGCCCATGGTCGATGATTTTATTATGGAAAGCAGAATGAGAATGACCAAAATACACAATCATACATGCGAATAATACAACAATAATTTTAATAAGTGTAAGAAGGGTTCTGTTCACCATAGGTGGATTAATTCAGGTTTTTATTATTATATTCGCTTGTTATCTTGCATGAGCTTTTGACCAGTCTGAGGAAAATTATTTTTCTATAAATAATGCTGACTTCATATAATGTGTATACTAGCTGGTTATTATTTTTAATAAAATTATACATAACAAATTACAAATAAACAGGAATTCTATGAAAACTAACAATACGTTAAATGAAAGCTTTCAATTTATATATTGTGGGAAAAATGCAAGAACCGGACACCCAAAATAACCAGTTAATGCCAAAAATGATTTACATAGTAGAAATATCATTTTTAAACCATAAACATGAATACCAAGTACCATCAGGGTACCAGATTCCGCTCATCTAAGGCCAGTTTCGCAGAAAAACATCATCTGTTGAATGACCGTTAAGCCAATTTGTAATGTTTTTCCATTTTATGTTAGTTCAATCTAAGTACAATCAGATGCAAATCAAGACTTATGTAGAACTTTTCATAAAAGTATGATTTTATTACATTTGGTGTGAGACCAAAGTGGTCCTTATTCCGCTCACGAACAAATTTATGCCATTTTTTAAATAGACTTTTGCGAAGTGCATTATTTTTGCAACTCTATGTTTTTACAATTATTTTTTCCTGTTCCGTAGGAGTGTATAATAGGGGTTAAACACACTGTGTTCTAAAATCGTTAGATTTTACGATTTTGACGTATTTTTTTGCGTGAGCGGTTATTGGAACACATGAAATTACCTACAGCTTTTTTAATCCCAATAGCCGCTCAAAAAATTTCATTGTTTTGTTTTTAAAATTTATGTTATCCGGTAAATATTGCATAAAATGGCTTTGCTCTCGTATAATTTATATTGTCCAAGAATATCAGCACCGAAAAGAGTGTATTTATGTGTGTAAACTTGATTTTTGCAACAGTGAGCGGCTATTGGGTCCTGAGCGGCTACTGGTACACGGACGGTATTTACTTCGGAGCTAATTTATTCGACTGATTAACCCTTTCCTTCCCACGACTTTGAACAACGATTTCTATGCCAAGAAAGCGTTTCCGAACAAAGTGCTGGAACAAAAGTTACTGCAAATTGGCCTAATTTTTCGAAATCAACGAAAAAAATTTTAGTTGTAAATCAATAGTATTTTGATTGTTTATCAATAGTTCCACTATTGAAACAAGTAGTTGACAGTTGGGTTTACCTAATGAGATTACAATCATATTCTAAAAACTTTTGCATCATATGCATCTAATTCCGGTTGTCTCGAGTTCGTCGAAAATCGATGGTGCTCTAGAGCAACCATGGGAAGTAGAGGGTTAAGAGATGAGCATGAGCATGATTGACCGCCCGCGGTTGCTCCTCTGTTATTGCAAGGACATCTGCATTTACACAATGAACCAACAGATAATGCTTGGGACTAGCCTTCTCCTCATTGTGTAAATGCTGGCATCCCAATACTTTTTTTAAAAAGCAATACCAGCGCCGGCAGTGATGACGTGATTCTCGCTTAGGCCAATAACCGAGGAATTCTCTGCGTTACTACGAGTAATCACTAGGAGTTTGGATACGGGAAGGATGATTTGTTAGGGGCTTTGTTTTGGTAAACAAATTGCTACAATCACCAGACCGATTTTTGTTTTGCTACGAACGATGCACTCGCGAAAAATTGAATACGTCCTCACATACGCGACATGTCAGGGAATAATGTCCACCGCACAATCAATTCGAGAAAACAAAACTGCATCTACTGCTAGCTGGCGTCGTACGGCTGATCCCGGATACCACACTCACGCCCCGATCACTGTATTGTGCGTTTAGCACTAAATTGATTTCCGAAAAAACTTCATTGACTTCCGCTGCCTTTCCTATGCGTTAAACATTACGTCGGAAGTAGTGCGCTGTATAGAAAACCAGATTTACTGTACAGCGCACTACTTCCGACGTTATGTTTAACGCATAGGAAAGGCAGCGGAAGTCAATGAAGTTTTTTCGGAAATCAATTTAGTACTAAACGCACAATATTTTAACTACCGGATGGCTTCCAGACATTTCATTTTTTTTTATATATCAAAAATAGTTTGCGTAAAACGAGGTTCGCGAAAATAAGAAACGGAAGAAACACACATCAACACCCGTGAAATTACGAAACTGTACTCGAAGAAACAGAACACGCGAAATTACGAAACTCGGCTCGAAGAAATCGACGCGGATACCGTGGTCTACCTGCCACTGAATCGTACGGTAATCTTAATCTTTTTTAAAAAAGAGATGCCTTGCCGTTTTGATCGCTGCTTGTAAATCTGAAATAAAAAATAGTAGGTATTGAATGGTGATACGTTCACAACAGTTATATTTTTTGTAAATTGTGTTATTTACACATAGGACAAATTTACCTGCATTCCTCTGAAACAAACGGTATATTAGCAGTGAAAAACAAATTACAAAAAAAAGAATAAAAAACAATTAATAAACAAAAAAACAGTAAAAAAAAGTAAACCAAATCTTGATCCTGCATTTAAATTAACCAGACTGGAAAATAGCAAGATTAAAATTTGTTTAGTCCATGGCCAAGATGCTATTTTGGAAATCAATCCACTAGATGTCAAATCCACAATATTTTTTAGAACTTTTGGTCAATAACACAAAATAAATATGTTAAACTAGCTGTACCCGGCAAACTTTGTCTTGCCAACTGCGTTTTTTGATGTTTCAAGTTTCTAGCCAAGCCCAAATCCCTGGTCAAAATGTATGAAAGATCGAATTTTCCATGTTTTTTGCCTCATAAACCTTCCTTGGGTGAAAACTAACAGAACAAACAAAGACGACGTTCCGTTCGTGAGTTATGTGCGGTCCCACGTATGCCACTGCATTTTTATATATATAGATACAAATAATACAACAATAACTTTAATAAGTGTAACAAGGGTTCAGTTCACCATAGATGGATTAAATCGGGTTTTTTTAATTTAAAATAAGTAAATATAAACAGGTTAAGTATGTAAATACGGATCTGGTACGTTTGGCATAAAGACGTTTGGCACAAAGGACGTTTGACATAAAGCATATGAGAAATATATTTTCCCTCTGGAGAAAAAAATAAAGAACAGCCTTCAATGGAAAAAAGGCAAACTTGTTAGTGGTGCATTATATTGGATCTCTCATTTTCTGAAATAACCTTTTGCTTCCATGAATTTATTTTTTTTCCAAAAGGGGAATGTTCCTTCTTTTGTATATAGGCTGTTCTTTATCGATACAAGCAAGGCGCTATCCAAAAAAGCGTTACGGAGCCGCGAGGGGGAGGGGGTCAAAAAATGCCGATTTTAGCGTTACGTAATAAATGGATGCTGCCCAACACAACTTTTTTGTGTAAAGTTAGATATAATTCTAATTTCGAATGTTCCTCTGCTGATACTACATTGCGGTTAAATGGGGTATATGCTCCCTGCATTGAAAGTGCAAAAGAATTCGAATGTATGAAAATATTAAGGGTGTCCATACTGCCCCGCCTGCCTCTACTAAGCGTCTGTTCCATTTAAAGAATTAAAATTAATTTTCACTTAAACTTGACAGTTCCATAATTATTTCCTAAGGAGAACTGTCAAATTTAAGTAAAAATTATTTTAATTCGTCAATTGGAACAGATTCCAACAATGTACTCCATACATTTTCGCCATAGTGCAGACGTGGCATTTGCATACAGGGGATAGACAAACTGATCGGGACAGGTACAATTATCAATTTTTATAAATGTTTAACTAGCAATTACTGTTAACTAGCAATAACAGTTCTCATAACATTCTCAAATTTTCACTGTTAGTTGATTAATTATTTGATTATTTATGATCGAAATTCGGACAAGATTGGGCTAAGTTAGAGTGATTCAGAGAGAGCTTGTTCTGATTTTTTTGTTTATTCCTTGTATGTTATCACACAAACACGGAAACAAAATTACACAAGTTATTCAATTTTATTTATTTATCTCAAGAGCACAATACACTTCATTTCAAGACCTGATCAATATTAGAAATATTACTGAAGGTTACATTGATTGCAATCATGACTACTAACAAATTCATAGAATTGCAGATAAATAATGGACAAGTATTTTACGAAACAAGTGTTTCCTAATTACATACAACTATGTATTTGAAAAGTCAAAAACTACAATTCAGATCATTCCAAAAATGCACGAAAAAAATCGAACACAAATTTACAACTCATCTTTCGATCCCTCGTCTTCCTTCTCCTCCTCCTCCTTGACATGTTTCCCCTTGTAGTCTTTGTTCTCGATGGTAACCTGCAGGCATCGTTCCTGCTCCACCAGGAAATCCTTTGCCTCCCACGCCTGGGCACCATCCTTGAACATGAAAATCGCCCGATTATCATCGATCATGTACCGTTCGGCTTGCAGGTGGTTGTTCCACAGGCTCGTCTGCCACAGCTTGGTAATGTCTTCCGATTCCGCCCGGGTAGGACTGCCACTGACCGTCACAAAGGCCATCAACGTTTTGCCCTTCTTGGACTGTTTGAGAATGCTTTCCGGATTGGCCATGTCCAGTTTGGACATATCCAGCGGTTCCGATGGGCGGAGGTGTTCCGGCAGTTCGTCCGGCTCGAGGGGTTCTTCATCTTCCTGTTGATTGAGGGTGAGTTGTTTGAGTAAAACGTTAAGGAAATTGATGTTGGATGTGGATAGCACTTACCTCCCATTGGTCCAACAAACGTTCCAGATCAGCATCCGTGTAATCACGAATATCCTTCTTGGCCCAAGCCGGTTTTTCGCCTTCTTTGAACTTTTTCGCTCCCACGAAACAGCTCAAGCTGGCAATCAGTAGTACGATCAGGAGTTTATCGTTCATTGTTAATTGATTCTTCAGTAACTTTGGCTCATCAAATAATTGTGCTGAAACAAATTATACTGATGTTTTGTCCTATTACTTCTAGTTTCTAAACTCTCTCTAAACTGAACTGCGAATGACGTAGCCAAACGGAGCGGGTCCTCTGTCTGTGAGTGGTTGCTAGTTGTATACGCGCTTCTCCTGAATATTCTTTGTATTGATTTGTTGTTCCACCGGTATAAGACGAACGAATGAAAATGAAACACGCCATAGTGAGACTGACTTGACATGCGTGTTTCTCGCAGAGTGGAACTCAGGGATCGATAAACGCAAATACACATATAAGTGTGATATGTCTTTTCATATTATGCTAAATTTGTGTGAATTTCTATTTGCCTTGACTGATGGTATATCAATTTCCCAGACAAAAATGTTGTACATGAAGACAAATATATTGAATTTTGGAAATGCTTTTGAAATATTTTAAAAATAACAGATTGAGAAATAAAAATTTTAAGTTTGATTGACCAAATTGTTTGGTTGAATAAACCACATAATTTCAAAATATATCGAGTTTGATGAAACATGTTTATGTCACTAGGCTAAATATAATATATGTATACATATGTGTGTAATACTTCTATGTCCTTTGTCCTTCTTCCTAATCCTAATCGTTTGAAAATGAATTTTCAAATTTGTTAAAATTTGTAGGTAACTAGATGAAAATGTTCAACTACACATGCTCACTAACGACAGAATTCTGAACCACTATTTACCTTTCGATCTCAACGGCCTGCTGAACAAATTAGGCGAAGACTTAAACTTTCTGTATGCTATATAGAGCTAAAATTAAAAAAAAAAATAAATACTTGTACTTTACGCCATAGTGTACCAGTTACAGTATGCGGCAGGAAAAAATGCGAAAGTGTTTTTCAACTTCAAACCTCGTTTTCGTCCATTTGACGTTAGCTAATCTATGTTTCAACGTTCCATGATCTCTAATAGGCTAGTTTTCTGAAAAGTTTAATGAAAATTATTCCATTTTGGTCACTATCCTTTACAGGGCGGCGCCTGAAGCTGAAGACAATCAGAATTTTCAAACCGCAGAAAAGTACACAGGTCGCTAAATTTCGCATCTGATAAAACAAAATTTTTAATTTTCTCTACAATATCATCAAATATATGTACTTATTTCATCTAGTATGTGAAACTACATGTCTCTGGATTAGTGTGGTCTGGTTGTTCACTGAATTTAAGCTAATTTTGTTACTGTTATAGTCATTTTGTTTAAAGACCATTGGGCGCGCAGTTTATTGATACCCGCTTATTAGGCTTACATTATCACATGTTAAACATCAAATATGTTCATTTTTATTTTTCAGTGCTAGAATATAGACATTGACTGATACACTGTCATGAAAAAATAGCCATATATATCCCATATTTAGCGTGTAATAGTGCCTTGAACTTTTCGCATTTTTTCCTGCCGCACCCTGTATGGCTAGCCCCATAAGGAATTCATGCAAATATAGTGCAAAACGGAACCGAAGTTTGAAATGAATTTACAACTGGTGCAGGCACACGCTGTAAGCAATACTAACAGTAGTTTTGGCTCAGTTTCTATATTTTTCTTGTAAAGTATGAAAACTAAGCTATCTTTGGCCATATTGATGACATTCGTTGGTCTTCTCGATATTTTTTTACAAATAGTTTTCCTTAGGTAGTGCCGTAATTGGTGCAGGCACCCTACCTTCACTTCATATGCTCACTATTATAGTGCCACTGATTTTCTTCAGAAAACACCTAAAATACCATTACGTAGATATTGTGCTGTAAATGTATTGATGAATTGCGTACTATTAATTTAAGGTGCATATTTATTTTATTTTGTGTTTTTTATGCTATAAAATATTGAAATTTTCTAGAGTTTTCGAATTTGAAGTATCATGTAGGGTAAAAACACTAGACTTCGCCCCCCTAAAATTCTGCTTCAATCTTCGCCACTTCATACATAAAAAATGGAATTTGTATGGAGGGGGCGAAGACTAGAGCAGTGGCGAAGTCTAGTGCTTTTACCCTACTATTTTAATTATTTATGTTATTGATTTTATAATTAACGATACACCACAAATCGTCCCCTTAATGCTAGAACTAGGTAACTGGTTTTGCGAAATCGCAAGAAATTTATTTATATCTGAACGTACACCACAATAAACACAAGTTTGTCAATTGAAAATCCGAAACACATAATAATTCAACTTTTAAGACCAACAAAGAGTTTGTTTTGTACCAGGAAAAGTTTTACCAGCCATTTTTATCCGCATTTTCCAAAACGAGTTACCTAGTTCTAGCATTAAGGGGGCGAAATGATCTTGTTTTTCTTCTTCCTGGAAGGGACAATGTTTCTGGCTGTAGGAAAATTATATACAGGTAATAGAATGATCGGGACAGGCAAAATTTTCACTTTTCAAAAAATGTTCAACTAGCTGTACCTTTTCGAAAAATTCATCAAATATTCTCATTTTTACTGTAAGTTCATCAACTAGTTGTGCATCAGTGGTTCAAATTTGTAAAAGATCGGACCATTCTTCACGAAGTTATAAATATTCTTGAAAAGGGTAAAATTATCCGATAGCCAATTTTGAGCTGTTATATCTCCGGGTTCAATGAACCGATTGCAATGAAATTTTGACCATTCATGACCATATGATGAACTCTGGAAAACATTAGACTAAACTTGAAATTTTTAACAGAAGAAAAAGTTATAGCGATTTATTTTTTTTTTCACGACAAATTTTAGCTAATTGGTCTATTTTTAATATGCATTCCATTACTTTTTCAATTTATTGGCGGCTATGTTGTAACTTTCCTTCAAAACACATTTATATATAAATCAATCAGAGGGAAATTAAATGAACTAAAATTTGCCTCTTGAATTTTGAAACGATGTTGATGTTTTGGATAATTTTGTGTTTTATTATAAAAATAATCTAATCGTTTTAATTTTCTTCCGTGTTCAGAACTGTAAGTTAAGTCAACGGTTTTTCATAGCTCATTATATAAGTCATAAATGGTCAAAATTGCATTGCATTCGGTCCATTGAATCCGGAGATATAACAGCTCAAAGTTGGCTATCGGATAATTTTACCTTCTTCAAGAATCTTTATAACTTTCTAAAGAATGGTCCGATCTTTTCTAAATTTGGACCACTGATACACAACTAGTTGATGAACTTACAGTAAAAATTTGAGAATATTTGATGCACTTTAAGAAAAGTTACAGCTAGTTGAACATTTTTTGAAAAGTAAAAATTTTGCCTGTCTCGATCATTTTGTCTATCCCCTGTATAATGGTTTTTTTGAACATATTTTAAATTTACCGATAACTGTTCGCAAATATTTGCATATGCTAAAACTGGGTCATTCTAATCGAATAACAATACTTTTCCAAACCCAATAATGAACTGTTTGACCTTCTGCTGCACTTTTGTTGTATAGATGTATGTGCAGACGCTGATAAACATCAGCCATCAGTTTCAGTTTCAAACCACTCAAACCGCACTATCACTCAAGGGCGTAGCCAGGGGGGGCAGGGGGAGGGGGCGTGCCCACCCCCCCTGACCGATCAACTATATTTTAACTTAACCGAAAAACTTAGATGATCAGAGCTGTTTTTGACTAGTAAAAATAAAATTCTCCTGCATCCTCGTATTTTTTTAATGTATGCAGGAATTCCTTCGGAAATTCTTGGAGGAATACCTTCGAAAATTCCTGAGGGTATTGCTTCGGAAATACCTGGAGGAATTCCTTTAGAAATTCCTGAAGGAATTCCATCCAAAATTCCTGGAGGAACCCCTTCCCAAATTCCTGGAAGAATGCCATCGGAAATTCCTGAAGGAATTCCTTCGGAAATTCCTGGAGCAATTCCTTCGGAAATTCCTTGGGCAGTTCCTTGGGAAAATCTTGGATGAATACCTTCGGAGATTCCTGGAGGAATTCTTTCAAAAATCTATAGAGAAATTCGTGAGGAAATCCTTAGGTGAATTCCTTACGAAATTCCTGGACAAAATAATTCCAAACTTCCAGGAGGAATGCTTTTGGAAATTCCTGGAGGAATTCCTTCCGAATGTCCTGGAGGAATTCCTTCGGAAAGTCGTGGAGGATTTTTTTCGGAAATACTTTTTGGATTTTTTTTTAAATTCTTGCAGGAATTCCATCGGAAATTCTTAGCGGAATTCCTGGAGGAATTCCTTCGGAAATTCCTGGAGGAATTCTTTCAGAAATTTCGGGAGGAATTCCTTCGGAAATTGCTGGGCGAATTTCATTGGAAATTCCAGGAGGAATTCCTTCGGAAATTCCTGCAATAATTTCTTCGGCAATTACTGGACGAATTCCTTCGGAAACTGCTGGACGAATTCTTTTGGAAATTCCTGGAGGAATTCCTTCGGAAATTCCTGGAGGAATTCCTTCAGAAATTCCTGGAGGATTTTTTTCGGAAATTCTTTTTAGATTTTTTTTTGGAAATTCCTGGAGAACTACCGTCGGAAATTCCTAGCAGAATTCCTTCCGAAAATCCTGAAGGAATTCTTTCGGAAATTCCGGGAGGAATTCCTTCGGAAATTGCTGGACGAATTCCTTTGGAGATTTCCGGAGGAATTCATTTGCAAATTCCAGGAGAAATTCCTTTGGGAATTCCTGGAGGAATTCTTTCGGAAATTCCTGAAGGAATTCCATCGGAAATTGCTGGAGGAATTCCATTGGAAATTCCTGGAGGTATTCCTTCCAAAATTCTTGGAGGAATCCCTTCGCAAAATCCTGGAAGAATTCCTTCTGAAATTTCTGGAGAAATTCCATCGGAGATTCGTGAAGGACTTCGTTCGGAAATTACTGGAGGAATTCCATCGTAAATTCCTTGGCGAGGTCCTTCGAAAAATTTTGGATGAATACTTTCGGAAATTTCTGGAGGAATTCTTTCAGGAACTCCGGGAGTAATTCCTTCGGAAATTGCTGGACGAATTCCTTTAGAGATTCCTGGAGGAATTCATTCGGAAATTCCAAAATGAATTTCTTATGGAATTCCTGGAGGAATTTTTTCGGAAATTCCGGGAGGAATTGCTTTGGAAACTCGTGAAGCAATTCCTTCAAAGCATCCTGGAGGAATTCCTTAAAAAATTTCAGAATACTTGGAGGAATCCCTTCGCAAATTCCTGGAAGAATTCCTTCGGAAATTCCTGAAGGAATTCGTTCGGAAATTCCTGAAGGAATTCCTTCGAAAATTTCTGGAGGAATTCCTTCGGAAATTCCTTGGGGAATTCCCTCGAAAAATCTTGGATGAATACCTCCGGAAATTTCTGGAGGAATTCTTTCAGAAATCTATAGAGAAATTCCTGAGAAAATCCTTGGATGAATTCCTTAGGACATTCCTGGAATAAAAATCATTTTAAATTTCTTAGAGGAATGTTTTTTTATGATTCCTGGAGGAATTTCTTCGGAAACTACTGGACGAATTCCTTTGGAAATTCCAGGAGGAATTGCTTCGGAAATTGCTGGAATAATTTCTTCGGAAATTACTGGAAGAATTCCCTCAGAAATTCCTGGAGGTATTCCTTCGGAAATTCCTGGTGATTTTTTTCGGAAAGTCTTTTTGGATTTTATTTTTGGAAATTCCAAGAGGAATTCCCTCGAAAATTCATGTAGGAATTTCTTTACAAATTCCGTTAGGAATTCCTTCACAAATTTCTGGATAAATTCTTTCGGCATTTCTTCGGAAATTCCTGGAGAAATCCCTCCGGAATCTCTTGGATGCATTCCTTCTGAAATTCGTGGAGCAATTATTTCGGAAATTCCTGGAGGAATTCCTTCGGAAATTCTTGGAGAAATTTCTTAAAAATTCCCGGAGGAATTCCATTGAAAATTTCTGGAGGAATTCCTTTGGAAATTCCTTCGGAAATTCCTGGAGAAACTCTTTTGGAAATTCCTGAAGGATTTTTTTTTAAATTCCAGGAAGAATTCCATCAGAAATTCCAGGAGAAATTCTGTCGGAAATTCCACCAGGAATTTTGCGTAGGATTTTCCGAATGAATTCCTCCATGTATTTCCGAGAGAATTCCTCCAGGAATTTCCGTGGCAATTCCTCCAGGAATTTCGGAGGGAAATCCTCCAGGAACTTCCGGAGAAATTCCTCCAGAAAATTTCGGAAAAATTCCTTTCACAAATTTCTGGAGCAATTACTCTAGGAATTTCCGGAGGAATTCTTCCAGGAATTTCCAAAGGAATTCTTCCAGGAATTTTCAAGGGAATTCCTCTTGAAATTTTCAAAGGATTTTCTCCTGGAATTTCCGAAGGAATTCCTTCATGAATGTACAAAGAAATCCCTCCATGAATTTCCGAAGGAATTCCTCCAGAAATTTTCCGACGGGACTCCTCTACGAATTTCAGAAGAAATTCCTCGAGGAATTTCCGGAGGAATTCCTCCGAGAATTTCCGAAGAAATTCTTCTAGGAATTTTCAAAGGAATTCCTCTTGGAATTTTTAAAGGATGTCCTCCTGGAATTTCCGAAGGAATTCCTCCATGAATGTCCGAAGGAATTCCTCCAGGAATTTTGCGAAGGAATTTCTAAAGAATTTTCCGAAGGAATTCTTACATGAATTTCCAAAGGAATTCCTCCAGAAATTTTCCGACGGAATCCCTCCACGAATTTCCGAAGAAATTCCTCGAGGAATTTCCGGAGGAATTCCTCCAGGAAATACCGAAGGAATTTCTCCATGAATTTCCGAAGGAATTCCTCCAGGAATTTTGCGAAGGAAATCCTAACGCATTTTCCGAAGGAGTTCCTCCATGAATTTCCGAAGGAATTGCTCCAGAAATTTTCCGAAAGAATTCATTCACGAATTTCTGAAGAAATTCCTCCACGAATTTTCAAAGGAATTCCTCCAGGAATTTCCTGAGAAATTCCTCCATGAATTTCCGGATGAATTTCTTCAGAAATTTCCGGAGGAAATCCTCCAGGAATTTCCGAAGGAGATCCTCCAGGAATTTTCAAAGAAATTCCTTCTGCAATTTCCGAAGGAATTCCTTCTGAAATTTCCGAAGGAATTCCTTCATAAATTTCCGAAGGAATTCCTTCAGGAATTTCCGAAGGAAATCTTCCAGCAATTTCCGAAGGAATTCCTCCTGGAATTTCCGAGGGAATTCCTGCAGTAATTTCCGGTGGAATTCCTCCAGGGATTTTCAAAGGAATTTCACCTGGAATTTTCAAAGGAGTTTCTGCCGGAATTTCCGAAGGAATTCTTTCATGAATGTCCGAAGGAATTCCACCAGGAATTTTCGAAAGAATTTCTCCAAGAATTCCTTCACGAATTTCCGAAGGAGTTCCTCCATAAATTTCAGAAGGAATTCCTCCAGGACTTATGCGAAGGAATCGCTCAAGGGTTTTCTGAAGGAATTCCTCCATGAATTTCCGAAGGAATTCCTCCAGAAATTTCTGGAAGGAATATCTCCAGGTATTTCCGAAGAAATTGCTCCAGGAGTTCCTGAAGGAAATCCTCCACGAATTCTCGAAGGAATTCCTCCATAAATTTCCGAGGGAATTCCTCCAGGATTTTTCCGAAGAATTCCTCCATGAGTTTCCGGACGAGCTTGTCCAGGAATTTCCGTAGGAATTCCTCCAGGAATTCCTGGAATTTTCAAAGGATTTTCTCCTGAATTTTCGAAGGAATTCCTCTACGAATTTCCAAAGAAATTTCTTATGGATTTGCTTTGAAATACCTCCAAAAATTTCCGAATGAATTCCTCCAAAAATTTTTGACGGTTGTCCTCAAAAAATTTCCTTAGGATTTTCTCACATAATCCCCAAACGTGTTTCTGAAGGAATGTTTGAAGAAGATTCTCAAGTTTTCGTAGGAGTTTCGCAATACATTTTTGAAAGAATTTCTTGAGGAATTTCCGAATAAACTTCTCAAGGATCTTTCGCTGGAATTCCTTGAGGAATTTCGTAAAGATTTATAAAAAAACCGAAAAAAATTCCTCAATGAACTTATCAAACAATTTCTCACAAAATTTCCGAAGGTATTCCATAAGACATTTCAGACACATGTAAAAAAAAATTCCAAACGAACTCCTTTAACAATTTCCGAATTTTCCTTATCAAGGCATTTTTAAAGTAACTCTTCAAAGAATTTTCGAATGAGTTCCTCTAGGAAATAAAAAATCACAAAAAGCATTTCTTCAGGAATTTCCGAAATATTTTTTCAAGGAAGTTTTGAAAGATTTTTAAAGAAATTCCTTATGGAATTTCAAAAGGGATATCTCAAAAGACTTTTAGTGATTTTTTTTTTCAATATTTTCGAAAGAATTGCTTCAGGAATTTGGGAGGAATTCTCACAGAAATTTCCGTTTGAATTCCTCCAAGAATTTTTGAAGGCATTCCTCAAGGAATTTTCAGAAGAATTCCTCACGAAAACTCCGAAGGAGTTCCTCAAGGAATATTCTAAATCTATTTCAAAGAAATTCCTCAAGGAATTCCCGAAGAATTCTTCTAAAGAAAATCGTAGAAGAACTCTCGAAGGAATGTCTTATGGAATTTCTCAAGGAGCTTTAGAAATGAAGGAATTCCTCAAGAAATTTCTGAAGAATTTGTCAAGGAATTTCAGGTGGAATTCCTCATGAATTTTCGAAATAAATTCCTGAAATTATTTTTTAATTGATTCCTTTAAAAATTTCCGAATGCATTTCTCTAGCAACTTCCAAAGATATTCCTCCAGGAATTTCCGAAGGAATTCCTTTAGAAATTTTCAACGAATTTTTTCCCGTAATTCCGAAGGAATTCATTAAAGGATTTTTCGAAGAAATTTCTCCAAAAAATTTTTAGGGTATTCCTCAAGGAAAGGAATCTTAGTTTGATTGGAATTTTTGAAAGAATTCCCGGAGAAATTCTTAAAGTATTTTCTGGAGCTTCTCAAACGGATTTCTGGTGGAATTAAGAATGATATTTGTAAAGAATTACTGGGGAAATTCTCAAAAGAATGCATGGTGAAATTTGTAATAAAACTTCTGGAGGAATTATTGAAGAAATTTCTGAAGGTATTCCCAACGGAATTACTGCAAGTTTTCCGAAGGTAGTTTCTTCTGGAATATCTACATTAAAATAACCTGGAAAAGTATTAAAGAAATTTCTGGAGAAACTGTTGGATAAATTCAAATTCATGATGGCATTTGTTAAAAAATTCCTGAAGCAATATCTTGAGAAATTCCTCAAAATTATAATCATATATGATTCTTCCATTGAACCATTCCTGTTAATCACCCATATTTCATACTTCACTTTTATTTTTATTTAAATGATGAAGTATTTGAGCTCCTTGTTACTGCAAAGTGGTTTTCAGTGTAAGGGTGCTCGCCCCCCCCTGGCCGAAAAGCTGGCTACGCCCTTGCTATCACTGCCGTTGCCGCTACTAATTCATTCCTTTACAACATTGTTTTTTTTCTGGTTTTATCAAATATTGAATCTACAATTTAGAAACTCCATCAACATAATGTCTTCCCTTAGTGCGAAAATTGGCCCATCGATCCTGAACGCGGACCTATCGCAACTGCACGAGGAATCACAGCGGTTGCTCGATAATGGAGCCGACTATCTGCACCTGGACGTGATGGATGGCACGTTCGTCCCGAATCTCACCTTCGGTCACCCGGTCGTGAAGTGCCTTCGGAACAAGATTAAGGTTAGTTGTCGGTCTTTCAGAGAACTCAACAAGAACTTATTTCATCACAAATAAAATCGTTTATAGGATGCCTTCTTCGAAACGCACATGATGGTGCAGGCTCCGCAGCAGTGGATCGAACCGATGGCCGATGCCGGCGTGAATCAGTACACGTTCCATATCGAGCCGGTGATGGACAGTGTGGTGGACATTTGCCGCAAGGTACAGGAAGCCGGAATGAAAGTGGGGCTTGCACTCAAACCGGGCACCGAGGTCGAGACGGTGAAGGAGTTTATTCCGCTCGCTGATATGGTTCTCATAATGACGGTGGAACCCGGCTTCGGGGGACAAAAGTTTATGAACGATATGATGCCGAAGGTGCAATGGTTGCGGGAGAATTATCCAAACTTGGACATCGAGGTCGACGGTGGAGTTGGGCCGAGCACAATTGATGCCTGTGCGAAGGCCGGAGCGAATATGATCGTGGCAGGAACGGCAATTATCCGGGCCGACGATCAGGCAGCGGTTATCCGAGAGTTGAAACATTCCGTTGAGTGTGCAATCAAGCATTGATGTTGGGGAGATGAGAGGAGCGATTGTTAAATCTATGTTCAAAATTTTCCACTATAAATAAACGAACAACAGTACGCATATGTACACTTACATGAAGGAACACTGAGTTTAATTATTCGTTTCATAAACAGAGGAATCTAGCCTTAATGCCTTCTATTTGATTTGGAGGCAGCCAACAAGATCACGTTTTCATATGAGAAGTGTTACAAAAATTCAGATTTAAACCAAATGGTACGATTAATCGGGTGTTTGTATGGCAAAGTAGATTGAAATCAATAGTTTAGTTACAAAATATATTTTTTTAGATATTTTTTTGAGCAATGGTAAGCTTATAGTAAATAGGTTGTATACTTACATTCACGTATTAAAATATGATCGACCTAATTTCAAGTATTAGCTTGAGTTTACAATGTGTGGAACATGTTTGTACGAATGAAAACGAGTTTGCTACACTACAAGCAAAGCATTAAGTATGAATAAAAGTAATATCCACTGCAAGTTTTGAGTGGTTAGACCCAAACTAGTCGTATCGATTATCCTGACTATTCAGACGTACACTTAACTCTTGAGAAAAATGCGATCTCAACAACTGTTTCAGGGGAAAAGGAATTCCTTAAAAGATTTTTTAAAGAATTTACTCGGAAATTTATTCGGCATTCCGAATTTTCTCTAAAAATACTATTTACGATCCTCACTTGCATTTCATCTGGGATTTCTCTTTCGATTCCAACCCGCAATTCTTTCTTTGAATTCTTCCAGCGAATC